>NW_027223755.1:41295568-41380568 GCF_028538775.1 Myotis yumanensis
AATGTGATATTATTAGTATAAATTCATTTTTGGGGATAAAATTATTTATTATTTACTTGACATTTATAGGAAAATTTTATAAATCCAAAAACTCTGGATCTCTTTTCTTACATTAAGAAACAAACAAACAAAAAACAAGAACATAAAACGATATTCAAGGCTTTTAAAAAAAGAAAACAGTCACTATATAAAATGATGAAAATCTGACTAGGAAAGGAAAGAAGAACCACATAAACCAAGGCAGTTAGGGTCATTTCATCTATATATATAAAACTCTAATATGCAAATAGACTGAATGGCGGAACAACCAAACAACTGGTCGCTATGATGTGTGCTGACCACCAGGGGATGGGCGCGGAACATGGCGGGCATTAGCAGCAGGTGAGCAGGGGTGCCAGACCATTGTGGGGCAAGCCTCTGGTGGTTACTGAAAATCCTTTGCTGCACTCGCACCTGCTGCCGGGGCCGGCTCCGCTTGTACCTGCTGCTGGTGCTGGAGCTGCTGCTCACACCCACTGCTGGCGCCCAGCACCGGTCCCAATCACTCAGTGCTGTCAGCAGGTGCAGTGGCAGCTGCTGGCCCTGATCGCCCCTCAGGGCTTCTCCACCCCACCCCCCCGCTCCTGAGGGGCAATCGGGGCAGCAGCCACCACTCAAACCTGCTGATGGAGCCCACCCCGCTCGCACCCGCTGCTGGTGCCGGCCCCAATTGTTCCACACCGTCAGCGGGTGTGAGCGGGACCAGCGCCATCAGCACGTGGGAGCAGCGGTGGCAGGAGCGGAGCTGCTGGCAGATAGGGGGCCGGGGCAGGAGATGCCAGGCGGAGGCATGGAGGATGGGCCAAGACCCGCCCCTGTGCTCACCGCAGCCTCAAGGCCCACAGTTCCTTTCAAGGTGCACGAATTCATGCTCTGGGCCCTTAGTGTAGAATATAAAGACCTCAACAACTTGATAATCCCTATGGGATTATTTTATTTATAATAAAGGACAGCCATAAATCTGAGTATTGAAAAAGTTAAATGATACCGATATGCTCTGTTTAAAAACAAAGAACATTTTGATAGTACAACTGTGTGTAATTGATTAGTACTATATTAAACAATATCCTATAGATGAAATATTTAAATTATTTCCAATTTTCAATAGCATTATAAACACTGAGATGAACATCATTAAACATATATCTTTACCCTTGTCTGCTTATCTTCTTTTGACGAAAATCTTAGCATGCTATTTCTATGTGAAAGGTTATATGGATTTTACTTAGTGATATGTATTGCCAAATTGCCCTCCACAAATATTGTACCAATTGACATTCCCACCAAGAGTGAGAATAAAGCCCATTTCTCTCACCAACACTTGGCATTGGTGTTTTTATCCATGCAAATATTATAGGTGACCAATAATATCATTGCTGTGCTTATTTGCATTTTTGTGATTATTGAGATATAGTAATTAAGGGTAGAGTCTGAAGCCAGACTGTCTGAATCTGAATGCTAGATCCACTGGTTCAAAGTTATTTAAATTCTTGGTGCTTCAGCTTCTTCAACTGTAAAGCAAGAAAACAGTGTCTGACAATAATATCATTTATATAATAAAAGCCTAAGCGGCCATTACAGCAGAATGACCAGAATGACCAGAATGACTGATCACTATGATGCGCACTGACCACCAGGGGGCAGACACTCAATGCAGGAGCTTCCCCCCAGTGGTCAGTGTGCTCAGCCAGAAGCCAGGCTCATGGCTAGTGAGCACAGTGGCGGTGGTGGGAGCCTTTCCCGCCTCTGCGGAAGCGCTAAGGAGCAGTGAGCTGAGCGATAAGGAGCAGCTAGCAGGCGGGTGGTAAGGAGTGAGGGGTCTCAGACTGTGAGAGGGCACAGTCTGTGATAAGTTAATATCTCTAAAGTGCTTATAACCATATGTAGTACATAGTGCTATTATTAATATTTTATATGTCATCCAATCCTACTTCTTTCTTTGTGTGTAAACTTCCTATCTATATTCTTACTTTTATGCTGGGGTATTCATCTCTTCTTTATTAATTTATCCTTTATCTCTCATGCAGTTAATAAATACTTTCCCCAATAGGTCATTTGTCTTTCCACTTTTTTTATTTTTCCTCTTTTACCTCCTTTCTTGCTGTTTTCCTAAAGAAATTTTATTTTATAATGTTTATATAGTCAAGTCTATCAATCTTACCTTTATGGCTTCTAAGTCTTATGTGGATAAGAGAGCACTTCCCACAAATAAAATAAAATATTTTAATTTAATGGTAAAGTGAAAGTTAACAAGTTTATTTTTTTAAGAAGAGAAACTTCCATAAAACTTGAGAGGTAATTTCTAGGTAGAGTCTCATTAACTTAATATTCAGGGTGGCTGTTACTGATATTGAATAAACTTATTACAATCTTTTCTCCTTAAAGTACCTTTAAAGAAAAATGAAAATATCTTTCCAGTTAGTGATTTGGGATACTACTAAAATCATTTTCTAGAACTGTAGCTTCTCCACAGAGTGATGACAAGTTGCCTGTTTCAGAATTTCTCTCAATCTTAAAAATGTTTTTCTATAAACAAATAGGTATCTTATGGCCTATGAAATCATTTATCTATGTTTTGCATATTATTGAGAGATTTGGGTTTATTGATACCTTGAATAAAGAGTCACTACATGAAAGACAGGTTCTTAACTGGGGTACACAATTTTTATTGAGATTGGTAAATGCCAAATTAGAAACAAAACATTTTAATGCACTTAATCTGCTCTATTTTCCCCTCAAAGGAAATTTCACTGTGCTTATCTACCCAGGCATGTCTCACCACTCTAGCTCTTTTCAGTTCTAAGTACAATTAAAGTTTTGCATCCTTTGCATATTTTTTTGCACTTTTTCTTCCCGGTAACGAATAACATTTAAATAAGACTATTTAACACAACACCCATGGCATGATGCAGAACACCACCCCCAATTCAATATAATGCCATCAGCGGTGGAGTAAGTGGAGAAACTATACTGACATGCTCCCAGGACCAAACTGGAATTACAACTAAAACACAGAAAAACTATCCCGAATAAACAATATAATGCCATCCTTACCTTTGGTATGATTAAACGGCTCGTTTTTATTCCATATTTACAACTTGAATTTAATTTTCATGAAAGTATTAATTATTTTGGTCGCCGTCTGTGGGGCAATCTATCAGGGCCAGACCCCCACCTGGCTCCCTCAGTGCCTGAAAGCTGGGCAGCGGCCCTGCCCCCCCCCCCCCCCCCCCCCGTGCCAGTCGCCGTCTGCGTGGCGATCGGGCCTCTGCTCGCACCTGCCTTGACTTGGCGCCGCCCGTTCACCTGCTCCACCATCCTGCCTGGTCCTGCTCTTGTTGGGGCCCGTTGGGGCCCACTGGGGCCGGCAGCGCCTCCACTGCCGCCTGTTGCCAGCACTGTGTTGCCAATGCCTGCCATGTTCTGCGCCGCCCCCTGGTGGTCAGCGCATGTCATAGCAAGCGGTCGAACTCCTGGTTAAATGACCGCCCAAGGGGACAATTTGCATATTAGGCTTTTATTAGCTATACTAGAGGCCCATTGCACGAAGATTTGCGCAATAGACCTTCCTTCCCCTGGCTGCCGGCACTGGTTTTCCTCCGGCACCCGGGACCCAGGCCTTTGGTCTGGCCACAGCAGCAAGGCTTGGCTCCTGCGCTCTGCCTGCAACAGCGAGGCTTGGCTTCTCTGCTCCGGCTGCAGTGGAGAAGCCAAGCCTCTTCAGTCTTCAGTCATCTTCAGTCTTCACTCTGTGCCTGCATATGCAAATTAACTGCCATCTTTGTTTGGTTAATTTGCATACTCATCCTGATTGGCTGGTGGGTGTAGCAGAGTGACACAAATTTGCATGTTTCTCTTTTATTAGTGTAGATTAGTGTAGATATACTAGTATAAAAGCCTAAATGACTGGCCGACTGGCTGGTAGCTATGATGTACACTGACCACCAGGGGGCAGACACTCAACACAGGAGCAGAAACCACAGGCATGGAAACATGGAACAGACTGATGAACCTCAGAAAGGGGCTGGGGGGCGGGGGCGGGAAGAGATTAAACAAAGATCTTATATGCATATTAGAGGTTCAGTGCACGGATTTGTTCACCGGTAGGGTCCTTCGCCCTGGCCTGTGGGGATCGGGACGAAACCGGCCCAGTGTACGGATTCATGCACCGGTGGGGTTCCTCAGCCTGGCCTGCGGGGATCGGGCCGAAACCAGTGGGGTCCCTCAGCTTGGTCTGTGGGGATTGGCCAAAACCGGCCCATTGCACCAGTGGGGTCCTTCAGCCTGGTCTGCACCCTCTCACAATCCAGGACCCCTTAGGGGATGTCAGAGAGCCCATTTTGGCCTGATCCCACAGGCCAGGCCAAGGGACCCCACCAGTGCACGAATCCGTGCACCGGGCCTCTAGTATAGGATAACACAGATGATGAATATTAGAGATCTAACATTTAGTTAACTAAAACAATGGAATTTAGTTGTGCCTGCTTAAATTAAAGGCATATGTATATATGGTTCCTGGAACCCAGAAAGAACTTTTGGAAATATATGAGGATAATATTCCCAAAAGTTTTCTAAAGGAAGATAGAGCTTATAATTGGTTTTCCTGATTGCTTAAACCAGCCACTTTTGAAGTTTTTGACATAAATATGAAAAGGCTCATGTTACTAAGAAGTCTACCAGAAGTCTGTCTTCATTTGCAGATCTGATTATTACATTGAAAAATATAATCCAAAGCTTTTGTTAAAAATGAAACAGCAGAGTCAATTCCTTACAGAATCATGAAAGGCTAGCTTATCTCCACATCTGTCTTCCAGCTATATTTGGCAAATAGTGCGTTATGTGTTAGCAGTGGGATTACTAATGTGATTGGAATTTTAAACGAAGTACAGTATTCCATAAATCAGCTTATATAAGAAGTCATTCATCAATGTTCCTACTCAAGTTAAATAAAAGTTAAGCCAATGGAATGTCATGTGACCTGGGTTCTAGTTCCAATTCTTGACTACTTTGAAATGTGATCTTAGGTAAGCAAGCTGCTTAAATTCTATAGGTCTCAGGTTTACAACATCTGTAAAATGAGGGACTGCTCTAGATGATCTCTAGAGTATGTTGCAGCACAAAAAGTGGAAAGGAAGAAATAGATCTTAAATTTATTTTATTAATGGAAGAAGTTAAGCTATCAGCATAGACTGATAATTTTTTCTATTTATTTGCAAAGCTGATAAATATATTCTAAACCACCCTAAAATGCTTAGTTGGGGTTTTCAGGTCAATAAATCTAGAACTGTAACTATCAATTTCCTTTCAGTTTACTAATATGCCTTTCATCTTTAGGTCTCAAAAGTTGCTGTAAAATTTCTTGTTTACTTTGCAATTATGATATAATTCATCCCAGTCTGGTGTTTCATCAATTTAACAGTTCTAATTGCCTTATTATCTGCTCTGGTGCAGTAGTAAAGCTTCTGAATATTTCATTTACTTACCAATAAGAAAACCCCATATATCTCAGCCTTAAGAATATTACTTCTATCCCTTGGCTGAGCAGAGGCATGAAGAACTTAAGCTTTCTGGAAAGCCAATATAATCTATCACTATTTAACTGTTTGTCAATGTTTATGCCTGTCTCAACTCACATTTAATGGGGCTTTTTATTGTTATTTTCCACTATAAAATTTTGAAGACACCTAAATGTCACTAATTCCCTTCTAAGTTTCCCATGTATACTGCAATGTTACTTGGGAGACACAACGACATGGTGCAAATGCCTTTATATGACCTTAAATGAGTTACTTGCCTGTCTGAGCCTCAGTTTCCCCATGTAAAATAGAAAGACTAACTACAATGTGGTAGAGAATATAAAATAAGTATAGTTCCTGGTCCAAAACTATGTATATAAGAGGTATTCGGTAACTGTTTCTCAAGTCCTTCCCATCTCAAGGGTTCCCACTTGGCTGTGATTCTGCTTGTTGAACTGACCAATCTGAAAATGGATTCTAGGCACCAGATACTTCTATAGGAGTATTTTCAAAAGGCTATTTGTAACCCATTAATCAGCATTGTAATCCATGACACCAGAAATCAATTGACTGGGTTGTGATCAGCATTGTTTTTATAGAATAGAACTGAAAACACAAAGAGTGCATCACAAAGGTAAAAATATGAATATTTCATTAAACTTTATTTCAGTTTTATATATGTATATGCATTGGCATACTGTGTCATGATGCAAAATAAAATATATTATTCTAGGTTGGATCAAAAAAGTTTGAAATAAGCTGCTCTATAGAGAAGGAGTCATCTTTGGTTGGATCACTTCTCCCTGCCCATCTCCCAAGGGAAATATACTACTGAGACCAGTATTTCAAAGTCAAAAGAGGCCCACCAGTCCCTTTACAGAAGCAGTATACACACACACACACACACACACACACACACACACACACTAGAGGCCCGTTGCATGAAGAGATTCGTGCAATAGGCCTTCCTTCCCCTGATGCCGGCACTGGTTTTTCTCCGGCACCCGGGACCCAGGCCTTCGATCCGGCTGCAGTGGAGAAGCGAAGCCTCTTCAGCCTTCAGTCTTCGCTGCTCCGGCCTAAGCCTTCAGTCTTCGCTCCTCGCCTGCGTATGCAAATTAACCGCCATCTTTTTTGGGTTAATTTGCATACTCTCCTGATTAGCTTGTGAGCATAGCGGAGGGATGGTCAATTTACATGTTTGTCTATTATTAGGTAAGATATATATATTTGAGGTTACCTGCATTATTAATAAGACCAAGGAGCAGAAATTAAATTCTTCCCTTAGAAATACCTTTCTTAACTATTTATCAAGTCCTCATCTCATAATTTTCTTCTTTTGAAACATAGTAGCAAGTAAAAGGCTCCCTGGAGGCCTATAAAAAAAGATACTAAAGAAATTTACAACCAGAAACCCAGTTATCCAAATAAGAATATGACATTAAAATCTAAAACCTAACCACAACTCTTTCAGTAAAGTATAGTGATCTTTTGGGGAGAATATTTATTTTGTCTTACAGCAGAGCCAAATTAAATGGGAGGTGAGAAAAGATGGTTAGGAAAGGCTTTCCCAAGAAAGTGATATCAAAGTTAGGATTTGATGGATGAGTAAGAATTAACAGAGCAAAGGAGAAAGGGTATGTGGCAGGAGTAGCAAGCAGGAAGGCAGCATTGTAGGTACCAAAAAAGAACAATGAAAGATTCTAAAGCAAGAAAGAGTATGGAAAGTTGGTTTGAGAATTAAGAGGATTCTTTGAGTGTGGAGGATAATAGCAAGAGATAAAGCTACACAAGAGAGCAGGGCCCCAGAATGTAATCTTATAAGGCCATACTTGGAATTTTCCTTAATGTAACTGACAATCATATTAGGTAAGAGGCATAATCATATTTGCCTTTTTCAAATATCACTATAACTACACTATGGAGAATGCAATAGAGAGGGGCCATAGACTAGGGTCAGGTAGACAAGAGAGTATGGTAGTAATCCAGAAGAATGAATGTGGTGGCTAGTCCAGGTGGTAGCTGTGGGAAATAAGAGATGTAGATAAAGTTGAAAATTATTTTAGTGATGAATGATGGATGTGGGAGAAGCCAAAAATAGTGCCACTGTCTGAGAGAAGGAGCCCAAGAGAAAAATATATAAGAAGGAGCACAGGAAAGGAAAAACATACAACTAGTATCTTTTAGATCATGCTATGTTTGAGGTACCCATGTGACATTAAAGTGAAAATGTCCAGAGCTAATGTGCCCATCCATATTAGTATATGGGTGAGCTTTGTTTCACCACTGTTGGTAAGAAAAGAACCAGACTACAGTGGGTTAAGAAGTGACTGAGAGGTTGGAGTGTGGAGCCTGTGAATACAGACAACTCTTTTGACAAGTATGGCTCCTAGGGAGGAAAATGAGATAAAGGTTGGTGTTGATTCTTTAAGATGTCAGTGACTTCATCATGCTTGGATACTTGGTAAGAAACTGATAAAGAAATTAAAGACACAGAAAAGAGAAGAGACAAACACAAAGGGCTAGACAGGATGGCATTTAGAGCACAAGTAGAATGTTGGCTTTCCATAAAAGGTTCAGATCTTTGATTCTAAGAGGAAGTAATGAGGAAAGTAAGGGTGCAGATGCAGTTAAGTCTGTAGGTTTGATGGTGCATGGGACACATACGAAGAGCACTGATTCTGCCATTAGCCAGGGAAGACTTCAGGCAAGAAGTAATGATTAAGAAGAGACCTAAAAATTAAGGACTAATAAATCTTAATCTGAGCTGTATGTTGGGGATGTGCTAGTCAGAAGAAACTGCATGGTTAAAAAAGACCTGAAGAAAGGTTTGATATTCAAAAGTTGATATATTTACAAGCCCTAAAACAGAGAGTAGGGAAATTGGCTTGAGTCTGGAATTGGCCCTTGGCTAAATTTCATGTACCTCTCAGGCTGCTATTGATACAGTTCAGGGAATACTTTCTATCCTGAGAGGCCACTCTAGTTAGCCTAATCAGAGTACTCACTCTAACAATTAAGGATTGAAGAACTGTGAGCACTGATTTACCAGCCAGTCATTTAGCTTTGAATCAAACGCTTCTTTTTCCCCCCTATAAAACTTCACCCAAGGATAAGTTTTTATATATATATATATATATATATATATATATATATATATATATATATTTATATATATATATATATATTTATATATATAATATATATACATAAATGTGTGTGTGGATATATATGTGTCTGTATATACATATATATATACATACATATATATATACATATACACACACACACACACACATATGTATTTTAGAGAGAGAGTAAGGGCAAGAGAGAAACATCGATCGGTTGCCTCCTATACACGCCCTCGTTAGGGGTTGAACCCACAACCTAGGTATGTGCCCTGACTGGGAATGGAATCCACAACCTTTTGATGTACAGGATGATGCTCCAACCAACTGAGCCACCCCAGCCAGGGCTCTCAAAAACTTCTTGAATAACTACTAAGTTTAAGGCACTATCCTGGATTCTGAAGACTGCAAAGAGAATAAAGCATGTTTTGTCACTCCCAAGGAGCTTCACCCTTTAATGAAAATAAGTGTAATGTTATTTTATGGCCAGTAAGTAGGGAATAGAAGGGGAGAGACGAGTGAGAGACATGGGGAGAGGGAGAGATAGAAACGTCAATGATGAGAGAGAATCATTGATCGCCTGCCTTCTGCACACCCCCTGCAACCTGGGCACGTGCCCTGACCTGGAACTGAACCATGACCTCCTGTTTCATGAGGCCCATAGTCCAAAGCAAGTAACATTCATTCTTTCTTTCACCTCTTACTCCCCTTTCTATTACCTTATGTCCCGTTCCTCTACATGTCTGTCACTCATTTCCCCCTTCTACTCCGTATTTTTCTGGCCATAAAACTGGATGAAAATAGGGTTCTACAGAAAGTACCCTCACAGGGTGATCTGATCATAAATTCCTAACTGAGCAGGTCATAGTGGATAGTCACACCACAGGCATATTACTTTAGTAAAAGATTTATCTTTGCCTTATGCAAGCCCTGTCCATTACTTCTGTGCATCTAGATTAACTCACCTTAGAAATAAACACCCTTAAGAGAACACATAATCTTAACTATCCTATAATCCAAATCCTATTTTGTTTTCTCCCACCTTCATGTAATCTTTCTTAAATTCCCTTCTTAATTTCAGATGCAAAAAAAAGAAGCTGCAAACTGCCATTCTTCAGAAGCACTTGAGATCTTGCTTTCTGGCATGTCATCAGTTTGGTACAAATAAACTCTTACAAAAATTCTCTACAAGTTTGGACATTTCTTATCTCGCCAGTGTCAATGGTCTCCAAGAGAATACAAAGGACATTTGGGGACTATAACATTTGAAGACTTAACTTTCAGTAAATACCCAAAAATCTATATGTATAAAAGGCTAATATGCAAAGTGTCCCCTTGGGAGTTTGACCTGGAGTTCGATCGCTCGTTATGATGTGTGCTGACCACCAGGGCGCAGCGCGGAATGAAGGCAGGCCCTGGCCAGCAGCCAGAAGACCCTGATCGCCGGCCAGGCCTAGGGACCCTACCCGTGCACGAATTTCATGCACCGGGCCTCTTGTGTTCATATAATATAGTTTTAATTTTGGTTAAAATACAATTCTAAAGATTATGAGCTGAGAAGGCAGCATTCAGAAATAAGTCACCAATATTGTGAATGAGTCTGACAACTGTCCAGCATCAAATTTCAATGTAGTTTTTCTGTTCTTTATTTTATCCTTGTGTGATATAATTTTAGTAAATGAATTAAAACACACACACATTTTGTTTCTTGCAGGAAAAAGACCCAGAAAAGAAAGTAAATTGCTAGTGACAGTGATAATAATAAGTAGAGAAATCTAAGGAAATTATTGTTTGAAAATTTGGGGATTTGAAAAAATCTCAGAAATTTAACAAAACATAAATTGCATATTGTATTTTCTTCCACTCCCATACCATTGTTTATAACATGAAAACAATAGCCAGAAAATTCTTAATTGGGCTGTGGAATAACTATCTGAGATCCTTTTAAAAAAATGTTTTTATTGATTTCAGAGAGAGGGAAGCAGAGAGAGATAAAAACATCAATGATGAGAGAGAATTATTGATTGTTTCCTGCATGGCCCCTACTGGAGATTGAGCCTGCCTCCTGGGCATGTGCCCTGACTGGGAATCAAATCATGACCTCCAGGTTCATGGGTCAACACTCATCCACTGAGCCACACTGGCCGGATGAGATTCTTAAAGGCTTGGTAATCAACTACAGAATTAAGGCACTTTATCACACCATTAGACTCAAAAGATTAGCTAGGAGAAATAAATGCCAGTCAAAAGTTATTGCCTTACTAAAAAATAGCATATAATGAATGGTTAAAGGCATGGACTAACAGACCCAAGCCCTAGATTGTCTAATCTATTTTGCCACTTAATAACTGTGTGCTCTTTTGAAAGTCACTTAATTTCTGTGTTCTGGGCCTTGGAGAAGCAAACACTAAAATGGGATTAAACCTGCAAGAATTTTATCAGTGCAAACACTCCTGAGAGAGTAAATGGGAAGGTGGCTGGCAAAGGCTAGGAGAGTCATTGGATAATGATGCAAGTTGGACTGGGAATGAAGGAGAGTGAGGAAAGGTTAGAAGCATCCTAGACTGCCATGCAATTTTAGAAGGTTTGGGAAGGCTATGCACGTCTCTCAGGAAAAGGTGAGTCTGCCACTTGCTGTCCAGCAGCTCATGAAAAGTGAGGCCTGGAGAAAAAATGTTGTAACAGTTTTCACAGTTCAGTAGCTGGGGCCCTTGATTATTACACTCCCTGAGTATGAAGGTCTTCAAGTTCCATTCTCATGGCCACTAAAACCTCTTCTAAGAGTTTTCACATCTATAAATTCCCTATTAGTATCCTTCCTATCTCACAAGGTTGTGCCAAGTATCTTCGTAGGCACTAGGGATGTAATGGCGAACAAGAGTGACATGGTCTCTGTCCTCAAAGAACTTACTTGATGATACAAAGAAGTGGAGGCAAGTAAATTCTGTGAGGTTCATTCAGATTGTCACTCACCTATACTAGGTGTACCGGTTAATGCAGATTTTTTTCACTGGATGGAGTTACACAAATGTTGATATATATGCGATTTGATATGTATGCTATTTTGTTGTATTGACAGCAAGCTTCAAAACTTCATATGTCAAATTTGCTGAAGGTGTTAACATCATAGATATTTTTACGCTTAAAAATGTTAAAATTTCGTGCCAAAAAAAAAAAAAGAGCATTTGCGGGAAGTTTTAATTCATTACCTCATTTTGAAGAAAAGTGCTGCTGAATACTTCGAGAAGCTTATGGTGAACATGCTCCATCTCAAGATACTTGTGAACACTGGTTTAAACGCTTTAAAAGTGATGATTTCAATGTGAAAGACAAAGAACGTCCAGGTCAACCGAAAAAGTCTGAAGACCAACAATTACAAGCATTATTGGATGAAGATGCGTGTCAAACTCAAAAAAAACTTGCAGAAAGATTAAACGTTGCTCAGCAAACAATTTCCGATTGTTTACAAGCAATGGGAAAGATTTTAAAGGAAGGAAAATGGGTGCCACACATCAACTGAACAAAAGACAAATGGAAAACCGAAAGTCATCAGTAAAATGTTGCTTCAACGGCACGAAGGAAAGTCTTTTTTGCATCAAATTGTGACTGGCGATGAAAAGTGGATTTATTTTGAGAATCCCAAACGCACAAAATCATGGGTTGATCCAGGTCAACCATCAACATCGACTGCAAGGCCAAATTGCTTTGGAAAGAAGACAATGCTCTGTGTTTGGTGGGATCAGGAAGGTGTGGTGTATTATGAGCTTCTAAAACCAGGTGAAACCGTTAATACTGATCGCTACCGACAACAAATAATCAATTTGAACCACACTTTGATCGTGAAACGACCAGAATGGGCCAGAAGACACGGCAAAGTAATTTTGCTTCATGATTACGCACCATCACACACTTCAAAACCAGTTAAAGACACGTTAAAACAGTGGTTCTCAACCTTGGCTGCACATTAGAATCACCTGGGAATCTTTTTAAAATCCTCATTTCTGGGCCTCATTCTAGAAGATTTTAAAAAGATTTCCAGGTGATTCTAATGTGCAGCCAAGGTTGAGAACCACTGCGTTTAAAAGATCTTGCCTGGGAAGTATTAACCCACCCGCCATATTCACCAGACCTTGCTCCTTCAGATTACCATTTGTTCCAATCACTGGCACATGCACTTTCTGAGCAGCACTTCAAAACATATGAAGAAGTGGAAAATTGGGTCTCTGAATGGTTTGCCTCAAAATAAGAAAAGTTCTTTTGGGACGGTATCCACAAATTACCTGAAAGATGGGGGAAATGTGTAGCTAGCGATGGACATTATTTTGAATAAAGCACTTTTGATGTTTCTCTTGAAATTATCGTGTTTTCTTTGATTACAAAATCCGAATTATTAACCGATACACCTAGTAAACCTATGATGGCTCTCTACTACCTATAGAAAAAAAAAAACACCTATACTTCTTAGCATGACATACAACTGGGTCCTAATTTATTTTATCAACCTTATCTCTTACTAACTCCTCAGTCCCCACACATCCTAATTACTCCAACCATCACAAACATTGTCTCCCAAATGAAATATACTGAGTCACATCTCCATGCTTTTATACATATAGTTCTATCTAGAATGTGACCTGTCGCCGAAACCGGTTTGGCTCAGTGGATAGAGCGTCAGCCTGCGGACTGAGAGGTCTCGGGTTCGATTCCGGTCAAGGGCATGTACCTGGGTTGTGGGCGCATCCCCAGTAGGAGGTGTGCAGGAGGCAGCTGATCGATGTTTTTCTCTCTCATCGATGTTTCTAACTCTCTCTATCTCTCTCCCTTCCTCTCTGTGAAATATCAATAAAATATATTTAAAAAAAAAAATAGAATGTGACCTGTAATCAGCCTTAAGAGCCCACTCAAATGTCATTGATGATAAGCCTCTTTAACCCTAGAGTAGTGGTTCTCAGCAGGGGCAATTTTATTCCCTACCCTGCCCCCCACCCTGGGAGCTATATGACAATTTAGGTTGTCACAAGTGTGTGTGGGGGACAGGTGCTACTGGCATCTAGTGGGTAGAGGGCATGGATGCTGTTAAACACCCTACAATGTAAAGGACAGCCTTCCTGGCCCCCAACAAAGAAGTATCCAGCTTAAAATGTCAAAATGCCAAGGTTGAAAAACCCTGCCCTAGAGGCAGTTTGCCATAACCTAATCTGGGTTCATGTAGCATTCTGTCCTTAATTCTGTGACTTTTGTCTTTCTCTGACATCAGGAGCTCCTTGAAAACAGTGTGTGTTATTCATTTTCCTATATCCAATGACTTCACAGAGTCAGTCTCATCTCCTTTATAAATTTCTTAAAATTAAAAAGGGTATAGTCAAGTGTACTGGTGTCACAACAGGTGCTCTCTCATCCTTGCTCTACCACTTGATGGCTGTTTATCTTTGGGCAAATTATTTAAACTCAATTTCTTCATCTATTAAATGGGGTTCACAACAACTACTTCATATGAGAATTGTAATGGTTAAAAGACACACACATTATGTGCTTAGCTAATGTATGGCACATAGTGAAAGCTCAAAAAATATTAACTAACACTGCTGTTCCCATGCCTTGTTATGTTGCCAAAATAAGCAAAAGGAAGCTAAATGCCAAAATTTTAGAAGCAGAAAACATTAGTATTCAGCAATTCAACTATAAAAGTGATATAAAATTTCCATTCCCTTTTCAGATTTTTCTCATCACGCATTGGTTTCAGAGCAGTACTTTGAATCATATTTATTTGTAATTCAGAACAATGTTGTAATATTTGTTTTTAATTAAAAATGCTTTCTGTTACTAAAATGAATTTACTTTAAGTCACAAACCTAGTTTACTTAAGTTTAGTAACACTGTATTTAAGAGAAATGTCACCAATTTCAAGGAAGATACGAGTCTTAATTTTCACCTGAACATCTGTTATTAAGGAATGTTAAGCTAAGATATATCACATGTTATGTGTTACAAAGCACTTATGAATGCTCTTTCAACTAAGAATTGAGCCCCATTGGGGCGCCATTTTTTGGGCAAAAACTGAGTAACAAAGTTCTGGTGAACAGTGGTCAATATTTAACATAGTGCCTTACGCATAGCAAATGTTCACTAAGTAGCTGTTGAAATAAATTCAATGAAGAAATCCTCAGGCCTGGGAAATTTTATCACAGTCCAGGTTGGCAGTGCATTAGTAGCCAGTTATCATCTCACATTTTCTCTGAACTCTGGCTTATTAGAAAATATTTTTCCCATGGGAAGAAAGACAGGGATATTCACGGGTTATGGTGGTCACTTAAAAACTGCAAGAAAAATGAGCTTCTGTGTGCTTGCTGCTAGGGAAAGAACTAGTTGCTGATGTCTTCAAATTTATTAGTCACCCCTGTTCCAATGATTGTAAAACACACATGTGAAGACCGAACGATTATGTCCATTTGGTTCTCAACAGGGAATGTCAGCCTTTAGAAACATCTCAAACTGCCACTGAAGATTTGTGTCATTGTTTCAATTATTTCTAACTTATGAAAACAAAATTCCAGCCACGTGGGACATTAAAGTGAAAAATTTGATACTAAAATAATATGGGGGAAATATTTATCTTATTTTAACTTTATAATAAACATCTATTCCAGGGTAAGGGAAAATAATTTTGTATAATAATACAAATTTATCTTGGCCCTGGCCAGGGAGTTCAGATGGTTAGAGCTTCACCCCGATATATCAAGGTTGTGGGTTCCATCCGGGTCAGGGCACACACAAGAAGCAACTGCTGAATGTATAAATAAGTGGAACAACAAATCAATGTTTCTCTCTCTCTCTCTCTCTCTCTTCCCCCCTTTCCTTTCCTCTCTCTCTCTCAAGCCAATTTAAAAAAGAAATTTGATCTTAATCAAAAGACTAATCCTAACAAAAAAGCTATGCCCCAATACTACTACTACCTTCAGTAATAAACTCAACACATAGACTTAAACCTGCCCTTCAGATATTAACTTCATAACCATAATAATAAACCCATAAACTGTATAAGGCAATCTCTCATAAACATTTTATTTCATTTTTCCTTGGTTTTGAATAGGCATGAGGAATAATAGAAATGCTCTTTGTGTATGCATCATTCACTTCTGTGGTCACTAAAATTGTAGCATCTGGATCACAAATTAAGTACTATGCTTATGTTTTTACCTCACAGAACTATCAAAACCCGCAATTTTTTTAAAGTCTTAACTTATCCAAATCACATAAACATTATTTAATCCAGTCAATATATTCTTCAAACATTTACTTATATCATACAATTAGCTTCTTCAAGATAAATTGTAAAAACCAAGCCAAATATCTACTAGCTTTATTTCTGGAATTACTATGAAACATAAAACATCCAAAACCATTTTCTAATCTCTTCTTCAAAAAAGTGTTATAAAAGCCATTTACCTAAACAAAAACTTAAGTTAATATTCTAACATGTAGGGAGTTATCATTTAAATTTACTTGCAATATTTTAAAGAAAATTATATTCTTAAAATCCTCCCTCCTCATACATATACACTTACAGGCCAAACTTTTAAGAATTAGGCTTATTTGTGGGAAATACCCAATAATTTTATAATACTTATAATTTTATAGATATAATACTAATACAAAAATTTTGAAAAAATTCTGGCCTTAATATGCAAAAAGAAAAATCAAACTTAAGAGCAATCATTATCACATTCTTTTTGTCAGTGAAAAATACATCAGCATTTATTCTTCCCATATAACCAACAACATATAGTTACAGTAAAAAAACTTAATGTAAAATTATTTATTACATTAAGAACTTTTAAAGACTACAAGGAATCTAAACTTTCAGAGCAGTTAACACTTCTCAAAAATATTATGGAAAATGCACTGACCTATAATAATCAAATATAGCAAGTAGTATAACAGTTCACAAATGTATCAAAAGCTTAGGAAAGGCATACAAAAGTGTTAGTCTTTCTTTAAAAGGCTAATGTCTATTAACAGCTTAAAACAGGCCACAGTAGGGGGTTAATATGTTGTTGTCTGAATCACTTTCATCAGTTTAAGTACCTATTAGTTCTTATTAGCAAGGTGTTATTGGCCTTTTAAAGTTTTTTCGGTTTCTTCTTAGTCTATTTGCCCAGATAGATTCTTTGGCAATAAATAATGTTTGAAACTATTTAATTTGTATTTCTTTATATTTTTGAATTTTAGATTTGCATTTAAAAAATGTTTTAGCATATCTGCATATCCAATCTGTTTTTATCTTATAATTTTCACCAGTATGGAAAGCACATACTTTATAAAATGTCTCCAAAGGGCAGAAATCAAGATGGTCTTCTCAAGAACCAAAGCAATTCACATGCTCTCCTAAAATCATTAATGCTGAACTGACTACAAAATAAATGTTCACAAAGTAAAGCTGACCAGTTTATTAAACTTAGTTCTAACACAACCAATGGTTATTCTTTAGGTATCACTTACTTATTGTTTAAAACTGAAATTCCAATGATAAAACTGAAAAATAACTTATAGTCAATGATCACTGAGCCTACTTTCATCAACCTGTGGATGAAAAAGGAGCTCTAATAAATTCAACTGACACTAACCTCCCAGGATCATCATAAATTCCTAACTGGGGAGGTCATGGTGGGTAGTCACGTCCCAGGCCTATAAAAGGTTTATCTCCCCCTTAAGCAAGCCCTGTCCCTTACTTTTTTCCCACCTTCACGTAATCTTCCTCACATTCTCTCCTTAATTCCAAAGGTATAATAGAAACTGTAAAACTGTCATTCTCCAGAACATTTGAGATCTTGTTTCCCAAGCATGTTGTCAGTCTGGCTCAAATAAACTCTTACAAAAATTCTCTACAGGTTTGGACATTTCATGTCAACAGACCAAACTTTGAATAAAATCTAACTTTAAAAAATTTATATATGGAGTTTCCTCAAAAACTTAAAAATGGAACGTTCATTTGACCCAGTGATCCCTCTTCTAGGAATATATCCCAAGAAACCAGAAACACCAATCAGAAAGAATATATGCACCGTGTGTGTGTGTGTGTGTGTGTGTGTGTGTGTGTGTGTATGTATATCAAAGCAATTTACAATAGCTAAAGATTTGGAAACAGCCCAAGTGCCCATCAGCAGATGAATAGATAAAAAAGCTGTGGTACATTTACACGATGAAATACTATAAAGCTGTAAAAACGAAAGAATTCTTACCATTTACAACAGCATGGATGGACCTGGAGAGTATTATGATAAGCGAAATAAGCCAATCAGAGAAGATAAGTATCACATGATCTCACTCATATGTGGAATCTAATGAACAAAATAAACTTAGGAACAAAATAGATCCAGAGACATAGAAGCATAGAAAAGAATGACACATTTCAGAGGGAAGGTGGGTGGGGGAGTGGTTGGGAGTGATTAACTGTGGAACTTATATGCATACTAGAGGCCCGATGCATGAAATTCATGCAAGGGTCTTGGTCCCGGCCCCTGCCCGCTGCCGCCGGGGCATTTGCCACAGCCCCCACCCGCTGCGGCTTTGTCCGGAAGGAAGGACGTCCAGAAGGACATCTGGTCTAATTAGCATATTATGCTTTTATTATTATAGATAGCCCTTGGACACAGACAATAGAGTGGTGAAGGCCTTGGATGGACGAGTGCAGAGTGGAGTGCGTCAATGGGAAAGAAACAAACAAAGGGGACATCTGTAATACTTTCAACAATAAAGATAAATTAAGAAAATAAAAATAAATTCTGAAGAATTCACACTTGTTATATGACATAGTGTATTGTTGTAATTTTAGAAAGTTTCCTGATTCTGGCTCTACCAGTAATTGACTGGGTAATCCTGAGCAAATTAACTACCTCTCTTGTTTGGTTGGGGGGACGGGGTAGGAAGTAGGGGAACAGGGAAAGAGAGAAGGGCAGGAGAGAATCTCTAAGGGGTACTTCGTCAGCTCTACAATTTAATTTTTCAAAAGGACAAGATTTTCTCCTTTGAGGACTATTTTTAGAAGTGAAATTAATTTCAATTGTTTAGCATACTTGTATGCCTCATCAGTCCTTCTCATTTTCAACAATGTGGAAAGTACTTTCCTACAAAAACTAAACATACTTGGGTTTTTCCACTTACACAGTTTAATTCTTTCCAGACCAAATGGGTGCTAAATTACGTGTTAAAATATTGTGTGGAATTATCTACACTAATAAAAGAGAAACATGGTAATTAGCTGTACCTCCGCTACCCTTCCCATTGGCTAATCAGGGCGATATGCAAATTAACTGCCTTGATTGTTGTAGTTAATACTAGAGGGATTTGACCACCAGGCCGACTGGCTGTGAGAATCAGCTGTGTCTGCCCGGGAAAACTTCTGTCCTCTGGGGAGGTGCTAATCTAGCCTTTGCCTGAGGCGATCCAGCAAATGGCTCTGCGCAGGGCTTGGGCGGGGCGGGTCGCAGGGGATCAACAGGGCGGGCGGAGGGAGCAGTTATGGCTGCTCTCAGTCCTGTTCCCAGAGGCTCTGCTTCTCAGAACCCCGGCAACCGCTGCAAACCTCGGAGAGAAAGCTGCCCTCACGTTCCAACTGATGCCAGACAATCCCGCTTCTCCTGTTTGAGTCTGAGTCCCTAGAGACTCGCCCGGATCTGGAGCTCAGAGTCTGAGACTCCCTCCTGATTGTAAACGACAACCGCGCCCTCAGCCACCAGCCCGCTTTGCGCGCGCACCTCCGCACCTTTAAATTTTCCACACTGCGCCTACTCTGAGCCTCGGTTTGCTGTTGTCTTTCCTTCTAGTTGAAGAGTCTCTCCTCAGCCAGCTTTCCTGTGGTTCTGGGTGATGTCCGTTCTGTCTTTTAGTTGTATTTTTGAAGTGGTTGTTTGCGGCAGCAGTCTCCGGTGTTTACCTATGCCGCCATCTTGGTGGTCAATAACTTATTCTTATGAAACTACTATTTCCCCAAAAAGCATCTGGATTCTCATATGCTTCTGCATTTAATCTGTTGCAATATTACATATCATATAGCGTCTGGAAAACTTCACTGTACAATTATGAGCAAATGAAAGTGAACAAAGCAAATAGTATCTTAGTATTACTATGAAACTAACTTTAACCTTACAGATACCCTGAAAAGATATCAGGGACCCCAGGGATTTCTAGACCATACTTTTGAAACCAATAGTATAGTGGATGGAACAGATAGCTTAAATGTATTTTTAGTACTATCTTAGTGAAAACTACAAAGTTCTCTGAGAGCACAGAGAAGGGAGCACTACCTTTGGAGACAGCTTAGAAACTTTTACAGATCTGAGACCTGAGCTCAAGTCCTTACACACTAGGTCCTATAAGTCTTTCTCCAACTTTGCAGAGTGGCTCCTACCCCTCCTCCTCCTCTCACTTGGTTGCTGCCCCTCAAACTGACCAACCTTGCTCTCTTTTTCAAGCCTTTGTATTTACTATTCCTTCTGTCAGGGCTATTCTTCACCCATATATCCCAGGGCAGTTCTTGGCCAGACTTGGCCATCCTAAAAGGTAAGGAGAACTATACCTTTCATACACCTGTAATCCATTCAGGGCTCACTGCTTGAGAAATTCTGCCTTACACGAACTGTTATGAATGTTCACTAGGTGTCATATTTAACAAAGTAAATGGTAACACCATTTTGTAAATGTAAAAAACTGAGTGGAGAAAATAAAACTAAATATCATTCAACAATAGAATGAAAAAATACAAGAGAATGAATTAGATCTGTATGTTTAAACAATAATAAATCTCAAAAACAATATGCACAAAAATTACAGAAATGTTCCTATGACACTATGTAAAATTTTAATTTATATTTTGAAAGGTAACACATGATTTAAAATTATAAGAACTTTCTCCCAACCCTGTCCTCCAGTTACACAGCTTCTCTCTCACAAAACAACCAATATGACCAGGTTTCTGTGTGTGTGTGTGTGTGTGTGTGTGTGTGTATACCTTTTAAAAATTTTTTAAATTTTATTGAATTTTAGAGAGAGGAAGGGGGTGGGGGGGAGAGAGAGAAAACACTCCTTGGCTGGGTAGGTTAGAGCATCGTCCATGGTTGAGGGTTCAATCTCCAGTCAGAGCATATATAAGAAGCAACCAATGAATGCATACATAAGTGGAACAACAAACGGATGTTTCTCTCCTCCCTTCCCCTCTCTCTTTAAAATCAATTTTTTTAAAAAAGATACATATGTGAGAGAGAAACATTGATTAGCCGCCTCCCACACTGCAGCCTGACCAGAGATCGAACCTGCAACCTGGATATGTGCCCTTACCAGAATCGAACCTGTGACTCATTGGTGTCCAGGATGATGCTCCAACCAACTGAGCCACACTGGCCAGGGCTCTACCTATCTATCTTTATATAAAGTTGTTAAGTGAGCAGAACAATACTGTCATATGGTTTATGTATATCTTCATATAAATTAAAAATTTAAAGACATGCATGGGAATTATAAAGACCAAATTCAAGATAATAATTACTTACAGGCAAAGAGAGAGAGAGAAAGAGGGAATGGACTCAGAAAGAAGCACTTCAAATGTACCTAATAAATAAGTGATCTTGAATCAGTCAAGATCTATGATGTTATTTAAAAATCAGCTCTATTTGTGCACATAAAACAGCTTCACAATAGAAATCATGGTCTTCTATAAATGTATTATTGGAAATAAAATAGATCACACATCTAAGCATTTATATTCTAAGGGTTCTGAACTATTATTAACAAAATGTTTCAACCTTGATTAATTACTACAGATTTTCAAAATATCCTACCAAACAAAAAGTGCAATGAAAACAGAATACATTCACAGACAGAGACACACACAAACAAGTCAAAATATCTTTCATTCCCACATTCAACTTGTGGAATAATATAGATTGTGTTGGAAAAACCATGGTCATGAGTGGCCTTAGCTTTCTCCCTTCCCAGCTTGAAGAGACATCTGGTTGCCAGCTGTGTAGCTCCTAAGAGTCACTGCTTGCCAAGTAGTTGGCAGAAGGTGGTGAAGAGCTGACCACCTATAATCCATTTTGACACTGCCTTGGACTATCACTTTGCAGAACTGGGTATATTACAGAAATTCTAAAAAGAGTTGGCCAAATTTCAAGGTAGGAAGATGGCCATTTTGACTTTAAATCAAATCAAAACAGTATGATGTAGGAAAAGAGGAGAAAAGAAGATAAAAAAGTTACTAAAATTTACAGGAATATTTACAGGGCTATGTCCTTAACCTCTCCCAGATATTGTCCACCACACTTCTATCCATCATTATTTTAAATATGGTAAGTGTAAAAACAGCTAAAGCTAAAGTGTAAAAACGATATGTCTACGTCTACGTAAGTATAGTGTCATTCATATCTTTCACTTTTATGTCAGTTCGTATAATATATATTTAGTATATATAAAATATGTCAGTATGACATAAATATATGAACATAAAAATTTAACAAATAGCATGGAGATTTTACTTAACTTTTATGTTGTTTTTATGCCTTTTGTATAGTGTGTGTGTGTGTGTGTGTGTGTGTCATATATATACACACACACCTATATATCAGAGGTATAGGTATAAACAAACTTGGGGAGATGCTACAGTTTGGGAAAGGCACTTTATTTAAAAAAAAAAATCAATACAACTTCCCCACAGATTCATGATGTAAAATTCTATAATCAAGGCTTGTAGATTTGTAATTATGGTATGTCAGCTACATTTAAACAAGAGTGTTAAAAGATTGTTAAAGTTAAACTAACACAATTGCAGTGTGAATTGTCCTAGTCTCATTCTAATCTACTGGTGTCACTTTCATTTAATCAGAGGGAACTATGGGCCAAAGTCAGTGCTATTTCCAATGCTTTAACATTCTTTGTTCACACTGGATTTTAAGCCAATACCAATCTAAAAAGATATATTTAAGAAAGTATTTTTAATCAATTAATTCACTCACCAGTGGGCTAGTTTAGCAGGTTTTATTGAAAATAAATTGCCTTTAAAGTTATTAAATATCTCTTTATGTTAAATGGATGAAAACATTTCCTTGCTAAAGAATTTCTTGAATTTATCATAACTCTGGTTAAAAAAACACACTTACAAACATAAATTCTATTTGGAAACTTATTGTGGACATATTATTTAGCTGAGAGACCATATATTTTCTGGCATGGATTCATTATTTACAGAGTGCATTCAAATTTTAGTTTAAGTAAGGTACAACATTCAATTCACAGTTGTACTATCAGCAAGTAGTCTCAAATAACACAGAAAACAGTGCTATGTTAGCTAGTTACAGAAGAGGTATGAATACTAATCATCCTAGTTTGCCTGGAACTTTCCCAGATTTAGCACTGAAGCTTCCATATCCTCGGAAAGCCTTCAGTCCCAGGTAAACCAGGGTACTGATGCCACCTAGACATGAAAAAAGATGGGGGAGGATTTGACAGTTCTGCACTGGAGAAGAAAATTGGAGTGATATTTGGTAACTTCCTGCTAGGGCTGCCAGATTAGCTATGACCCAGTCACAGGTATTAATAAGTTCAGCAATCTTTCTGGAATATGAATCCAAATGTTTAAAAAGAGCCTGCCAGACCCAAACTTACCAACTAATACCCACTTAACAGTAAGTCACATGTGGACAAAGGCTGCTGCTTGAAGAAACTTAATACAATTACCCACCCAGCCCATAGTACACACATTTCTCTAGCTTCACAGCCAGAATTAGTCCTGAAAAAACAATCCTGTTGCTGGGAAGGGGATATGTAAGGAGTCCTAGGAGTCAGAGGCTCAGAACCAAGTCAGCCTTGTTGCTGTCCAATTCTCACTTTAAATGTGATGACTTTAAATCTCTTCTTCCAAATAAAAGTTATGACTTCTGAAGAGAAACAGGGCTATGGGAAATGAACATCTAACTAGAAAAAAGGTGATGAGAACAGAAATTGGTTTTTAGACCACTGTTTTAAGAAACCAGTGTTCACAAAACCAGGAACATGTCTGAATCATGAAACTAATCAAGAAATCTTTGAAACTAAATTTGGAGGAGAAAAAAATGCATACCTTTAAAAACCTTTTTATGAAAAAATATTTAAACATATAGAGAATATAATGAAGCCCCATGATCATTCAGCCCCAGCAATCATTGATATGTTGCTGTATCTCCCTTATCTATTTTTTTTCTTTGCTGAGGTACAATGAAGAATTTTAAAAATAAGATATTAAGTCAGAAGATGGAAAGAGTTATACTTAAATTTCAGAGAAAAATAACGAGAGGAGAGTAGGGAACAATATTTACAGAATTAGATGGTTATCTACCAAAGCAAAATATGTGTAATAAATAGCTAAAATAGAAATTTTAGGACTAAAAACACACACATATCTAATTTTAGTACACATGGGGAACTCCACTCCAAAATGTCAATAACAAAGCCATGAAAAAATGTATGATAGATATTTTCATTAATTTATAAGCAATTGAATATACTGTATAGTAAATTATGCAGGTTTCAAAAAATGATTTTAATGTCATGAAGTATGAAGAATCAACATTAAAATTTGATAATGCGCTGTTATTGAAGTAAGATGAAAATAAAACTTTATCTCCAAGCAGTTTCCATAAGTACTTGGGAATGTTTGAAAGCCTAAAAATTTAGCTTCTTAATTATCTAAATGGGTTTGTTTTCTCTAGAACATGTACTGTAAGCATATAATACTTGAACTGAGTAATTTCATAAACTAGTATAGATCATTAGAATAAGAAATGACAAAATCATATAGGTAATTAATGGGAATCTACCATTAGAAGTCATTTCTCGTGATTTTCTATGTAAAGCACTCTCCATTATACCCTGGTGCTTCTACTATACTAAATAGATTTATTAAAATGGCATAACCAAAGTCAAGTCTAGCAAAAGTGAACAACAGAATGCTGGGGCGAGTAATGGTGCAAATTATTTCTATTTTTAATTACATATCTCAACTGTCACTGAAAAAATCTTTTAAATACAGATATATAGATATATATTGAGAGAGAGAGAGAGAGATCTCAATTCCCTTCCTATTATCACACATTTAAAAAAATACTTTGGAAGTGTTGTCCTTAAAATAGGAAGCTGTAGATCAGAGCCCTGGGTTCCTTCCTTTGCTCTGCCACTGACGAGTGCTGAGATCTCAGACAAGTGTGGCTTTTCTCTTTTAACTTCATTAAACCTCCGTTGCTCGTCAGTAAGACGGGACTACACACAGTCTCCCCTGGCGGCTTGCCACACACCACGTTACAGAGCGTGCACGGCAGGCGCCTCCCGCAACAACTGCAGCAGGTGGGCGCTAACTCCGTCTCACAAATGAAGACCCCGAGGCACCCGCAGGCACCCGAGGCGCGGCGTTTGCAGGCAACAGCACAGAGTGGGCGGCAGGACTCGGATCTGCACCCGCGGCCTCCCTCCCGAAGAGGCTGTGCGTCGCGCTGCTGCTCGCACGGTCTCCAGGCCGCCTCCGTGCTGGAAGCGTCCGGGAAGTCCAGGGTCCTGCTGCGCTACCTAAGCCGCGGGGCAACAGCTTAAAAGGGGCATTTTTTTCTCCCCTGCGCCTTGTCCTCCTTCCGGCGGAAAGGCGTGACAAGGGGGCAGACGGTGGGCACAGAGGGAAAAGCCGGCCGACTGGGACGAGACCTTTCCGCCAGCCGCTTCTTCCGAAGCCCGCCCACCCGCTCTCCGGGGCCGCCTCTCCAAAGTTTCACCTTCGCGGGTCGCAACCATCGAGTCCTAACGAGCACGGAGTGTGTCACAGCCGCCGGGGTGAGAGCCGCTGGCGGGGCCTTCCCTTAAACGGCACCCCACACCTGCGGGGCGAGCTCGGGAACGCAGTGGGGAGAGGGGAGCCGCGGGAACTGGAGGCGGGCGCTGCAGTCCCCGCCCCGGTTCTGGGCCCCAGGCCGCGAGGCCGCCGCCACGTTCATCTCCGGGCGTCACCAAGGCCTCGCTGTCTATCGGGGCCGGGCTCTCCGCGGCCCCGGAAACTTCAGAGCGGGCTCGCGGTCCCCCGGGTCCGCCTCCCCACGGTCGGTGGGCGTGGCGGCGCTCGCAGGGGCGGCGCTACCGAAGCCCGGCCCAGCCTCCCGCTCGCCGCCCCGCCCGCTCACGCCCGAGGGCCGGGCTGCCGCCGACCCTCACCTTTCACGGAGGGGAAATCCAGGGCAGGGGCAATGGGAGGGGCGTGGCCCGGACCGCGGGCTCCGGCACCGGCGCGCCCCGCTCCGTCCCTGCCCGTCCCCGCCGGCGGCGGAGCAGGTGAGGCCTGGACTCCCGCGCCCGCCTGAGGCCTGCGCTCCGCCCGGCCTCTTGGGCCGCCCCGAGGCGAGGGAGGGGAGGCGCTGGCGGCGGCGCCGTCCGCGGCTCCTTACCGCTTCACCACGCCGGTTTTGATCTTGATTTGTCTCACGCGAGGATCGGCCATGGTCCCTCGGGCGCCGCGGGAAGGAGGGGCAGAGAGTCGGGGTAACCGTGCTGCGAGCGCGCGCGGAGGAGGAGGCGGTCGCGTCGGCGGAGTCGCCACGGCCCCGCGCGCATGCGCAGACCCCGGCGCAGGCCGGCGCCCCTGCCACGCCCGGGGCGGGGGGTACCGGGTCGGACGGCCACGCTTCGCGCCGCTGGGCCGGCCGCCGCTCGCTTCTCTCGGGGAGCCCGCCTCCGTCTCTCCCTACAGCACTCCTCTAGCTCTTCCCTCGCTTTAGCGTGGACACAGCTGTACACTCTTCCCGTCGCCACAGCCCGGTTGTGTTGGGATACTTCAGTGTCTCCCCTACGGACAGGTTGGGCCGTGACATGGCTTTGCGAGATTACCCGCTTAATGGTCAAAAATCGTATTAAAGATATTTTCGGTGTGGTTATCTGGTATCAAACAGGCCAAAGCGATGTACCTTTCATGAAATAAACTACCATCATGCACGCAGTCAAGAAAATGCTTACCCTCCACCCCAGACCCCTGCAAAAAGTGTCTGTAGGTATGTACCTCCTAAAGGAAATGACTAGAGGACTTAGTCGGGTAATCATCACTGAGGGTGTATCTTAAATATTTAACTTACGAAAATGTGTGTGGCACACAAAAGCTTGGGCCTGGTGGTCAAACCAGCTGACATTCGGGTCCCAGGAGCTACTGAACCTCCCTACCCAGCCTGTTGCCTCGTGGGCGGAGCGGAAATAACGCCCACTTCTCGAAGTGCAGAGGAAGATGGAAGCTCAATGCCTGGCGCACTGTAGATGCTCAATAACTTTAGACCATATATAACAGCGGTTCTCAACCTGTGGGTCGAGACCCCCTTGGGGGTCGAACGATCCTTTCACAGGGGTCGCCTAAGACCATCGTAAAACACATATATAATTACATATTGTTTTTGTGATTGATCACTATGCTTTAATTATGTTCAATTTGTAACAATGAAAATACATCCTGCATATCAGATATTTACATTACGATGCATAACAGTAGCAAAATTACAGTTATGAAGTAGCAACGAAAATAATTTTATGGTTGGGGGTCACCACAACATGAGGAACTGTATTAAAGGGTTGTGGCATTAGGAAGGTTGAGAACCACTGATCTATAATAATAAAAGGGTAATATGCTAATTAGACTGGATGTCCTTCCAGATGTCCTTCCAGATGACCTTCTGAATGAAGCCAGAACTGTGAGGGAAGCCAGGGTCCCAGGTGCCAGAGGGAAGCCAGTGCTGGCAGCCAGGGGAAGGAAGGCCTACTCTTGCACGAATTTCGTGCATCGGGCCTCTTGCTGTTTTATATTTTCAAAAAAAAAATGTATCTGTTGCATAAAATGAGGTGCCCCTATGCATCAGCCTCTTCCTGATGGAGTTCCCCAAGGAAGGCTGGGCATCCACCTAGTGTCTTTGCCCTTCCCTACACTTGATTTACTCATTCTGGCTCTCAGAGCTGGCTCTGGAACACCCTTCCACCCTGCCAGTCCAATACCCTTATTTTATTTTTTAAAATCTATTTTTATTAATTTCAGAGAGGAAGATAGAGAGATAGAAACACCAATGATGAGAGAGAATCATGGATCAGCTGCCTCCTGCATGCCCCCTACCGGGGATCAAGCCTGAAACTTGGGCATGTGCCCTGACAGGAATCAAACAGTGACCTCCTGGTTCATAGGTCCACGCTCAACCACTGAGCCGCATCAGCCGGGCTAATACCCTTATTTTAAATCCAAGGTCAAACCCCACCTTCTGGAGAAAATCTACCACAACAGACCACCAACCCCCCACCACCACCACCCCCGCCCGCCTGTTCAATGCTCCCTCCATACTTTGGAATCACCCAATATTAATTTTTCTTTTTTCTTTTAAAAACTATTGAGTCCTTCACAAGTGTGTGCTCACTCTCCTAGTTGGATTATAAGCTTCTTTAGAGGCAAGAATCTTGTCTTCCATAAATATTCCTCCTCTAATCTACACCTGTGTTCTGTACACAGCAGGAGCTAAACTCAGTAACTATTGCTGTCCAACTGGCTGGCACACTGAAATGCAATTTCAAGTGAAGCAGCAGAGCAATGAAATACTGGGGGCAGGAGATGACTGGAATCAAAAGAAAACAAAAACCCAGAAGACTCACCAAAGGTAAATGCTACCATTAGAAATCCAGCAGCTCATTAATACAAAGTTACTGGGCAGTCCCCTAAGCCAAAGAAGCAACAGCAGCTGCCAAACCCACAAACCAAAAGATTGTGTAACTAGGGCTCTTGTTACTGTCAAGGATCTTCTTTCAGTCAGATAACAAAAGCCATATAACTCTTCATATTTTCCTCTTTGCCTTGTTTTCCAGAACCTCAGAGCTTGGTTTTGGGCTGATTTGCAGGAGTTTCCCTCATCCTAGGTTTTCTAATGTAAATACTCCCTATCTCCCCCAACCCCAACTCTACTTCCACCCTTTTGTCCTTTTTCTCTTTGTTTTAATGATTTTGTATCTATGACTTTCCTGTAAACCAGTAATAAATAAATGTAACACCAGCCAAAACACCTCTGCCACTGCTGCTGTGTACCCAGGCCTATGCCCAGGCCTTCGAGAACAGTGTGTTTATCTGTGTCTGTGAGCACCATATTGTATGCTTGAGGCCATGCGTTTAGATCATGAAGTTTGGCCACACTTCTAAGGATAGGGGATCAGGTGAAATTGTTCCTACTGTCAGTTTACAGTAGTTGTAAAGAGCTTTAACTTTGGGGCCCAACTGTCTAGGGTCACATCCTACCTCTGCTTACTAACTGTAAACTTGGACAAGTTACTAACTGTAAACTTGGACAAGTTACTAACCTCTTTATGTGCCAGTTTCTTCATCTGAGATGTGCGTGATAATAATAATAGTACCTACCTCATAAGGTTGTTATAAAGCTGAAATGAGTTATTATTTATAAAGTGCTTAGGATAGTGCTTGTACTTATTAAGCCCCATACAAAGTGTTCATTAAATAAATGTCACCTAGGAAGGAGGTCCTAAGTAGGAGACTAAGAACACAGTGGGACATATAGTAAAATGAATATAGAAATGTACATGTTATCATTAATGAGATCATGCTGAATTAATATTTGACTGTTTACTCTGTATAAAAAGGACCCATGTTGGACTTACTTACCACTGTATCCCAGCATGTAGCAATGCCTGGCACATCATAGGCACTCAATAAATATTTATTAAATGAATGAATGCTACTATAAAACGACTTTTTTCCCCATTTAATAATGTTTCAGCAAATGGGCTACTAAAATAATCTGAAACATCCCCTCTCTCTCTCTCACACACTGTCTCCAGGAATTGATCTTTGGGTCTGGCCTTTGAGGAGGTAGACCTACTGAAGGCCCTTCCTTGTTTACTAGAGTACTAACCCTACGAGCACTAACCATGAGAAAGTACTAACCATGGGAGGGATCAGTACTAACCCCAGGAGGAGAGTATTATGCAGGCATGCCTACTGTGAGGTAGAAGTCAATATTAATTTTTTTACCATAATTATCACTGTTTAAAGTCTCCCCCATACTATTAGTGACATCTAAGGAAGATACTATTAACTGGCTTACCCAACAGTAATTCCCCAAACTCTCTTCCATACCTGATTCCATTGCAGGGGTTACTTTCTCAACCTCTCTTGCAGCTGGAAGTGACCAGGTGCACAATTCTGGGCAAATAAATATAGATGGAAACATGTAGGTGGTTGTTGAAAATGCTTTGAATTTCTTGATAAAAGGGACACATATAGGGAACTGCCCCTCCCCCCCTTCTTTCATGAAAGTAGACGGAATAACTGGAGTGAAACATCCATCTTTCAACCATGAGGGAAAGACAAACATTTCAGAGACAGCAGTCCTGATATCATTGAGCTGCTGAACCAAAACCAGCAGCTGTCTATCCCTAGTCATCTTACCTGAGAAAAACAAATCCTTAGGCATTTAAGCTACTGTTTATGAGACTTCTATTATTAGCAGGCCAAAGGGCTTTCTAGTTAGACTCCATTAGAGCTCCATGAGTATGTCTCTTCACTGAGGGGAGGGGAAGATATAGCCATTGGATCTTTGGAAGAAAAATCCCTATGAAATAAAAAATATCTCCAACCGTGGCTTTCATAATGTGCTGTGTTCTCATTGTCTGAGTGTATTAAACATACAACTCAAATGGCCACAGGCCACAAAGTAAGGATGTGTCGACAGCTGCATGTTTCAATGGTTCTCAACCTTCCTAATGCCTCGACCCTTTAATACAGTTCCTCATGTTGTGGTGACCCCCAACCATAAAATTATTTTCGTTGCTACTTCATAACTGTAATTTTGCTACTGCTATGAATCATAATGTAAATATCTGATATGCAGGATGTATTTTCAGGGGTCGCGACCCCCAGGTTGAGAACCGCTGTTTTAGATAATAGGAATTCTATACAGGTAAGGAGAGAATACAATCCTTTCGCCAGTGACTTACAGAGGGTCCTATTTACAGCTGAACAGGTATCTGCTATAACAATTCATTGTTCTGACACATATTGCAGTCATCATGTGTGGTTCTTAATGCATCATGTTACATTAGCTCAGCCCATGGTCTCGTACCATGTAACATAAATTTTGCCAAAAGGAATGACAGTACGTGACACTGACTTTTAAAAGACACACACTATTTTTTCAGATCACATACCTTTTATCCATGAGTGCCCAATTCAAAAATCAAGTTGGCAGACAAAAGTGGAGTGAATGTGTAGCCGCAAAGCAGCATATTTATCTTGAATAGTTTTGCACATTTCTACCTGTAGTCAATGATTCCATTCCATTTTTATGTTGAAATGCATGAGCAATATTTATGGGCCTTTTTTTTTTTTTTTTTTTTGGTCACCTGAAGTAAGACTTTTATTCAGGGTCAATCAAGAGAGGCCTGAGAAGTGTTTTGGGATTACAAGCTATGGATAAAATCTTTTCATGTGTTTATCATGAACCATCTATGACTGTTCTATTTGAAATTCTCAGCAAAATATTTATGATTATTTTATTTTTATCCTATCTATGAGTATTCCTTTCAGTAAGTTACCTTTCTTAGGTGTGAAGTATTTTTCTTTATCATTACATATTCTTTTTTGGTATTAATGGGAAATACAACAAAAAAAGATAAGGATTTTTTGACAACAGATTACAGTTTCTAGATTACTAAAAGAATATTCTAAATACTGGTTCACACAGAGCCTTTCATATAGGTTTTAAAATTTAAAATTTTTACTTCTTTTTGAAATTATCTTCCAACAGAGTTTCTTGTCCATTAAGGTAAACTACTTAAGGCCTAGAGAATTCCTCTTGGGTTATAAACCTAAAGTTAAAAAAGAAATTCAGCTATCATCTGTGAAAGCTTACTGGGATTCTGCAGAATAGTCTGGCAAGAGGAAGGAAGTCTTCATGAAATAGCTTTTCCCCTAATATTTTAAGGTAATATAAAGATATTACTTCCAAATTGAAGAGAAAAGCTTCATTTCAACTTCAACATTTCAACTTCCACACGTTCTAATTCAAATATCCCTACCCTAATATTTAATTACTGTCTTGTTATTTCATTATTACTACAATTATTTCTCATCCATTATTACCATCTTTTTGCATATATATGTGTGAATGTGATTGCCATTTAATCATATAATTGAGATTTTTAAGAATCCTTTTTTTTAAATATAAGATTTATATGCCTCCAAATGATTTGGAAACTTTAGAGCTGATAAAATTCAACCAATTCCCCTTGGATTTTTAGCCACATAAGAAATCAGAGTAAAGGAATTCAATACAGACCTTGGTTGAATTTAGTACAACAACTGGAAGTCTATATGACACCAAGTAACCAGTAATTAATGACTAAGTCAACCCCCCGCTTCCCCCACCACCACCCAACACACACACACACACACTTTTTACTCAAATGTTTTGGCATGCAGTCATGCAGTGATGCTCCTGAAATGATTAAAAGCAGGAATTTGGGCCTCAGCTAAGTCACACTCTCATTGGATAATTTGAGTAATTTACTTAATTCTCTCTGAGGCTTAGTTTCCTCAACTGTAAATTAGAGATAAAATAGCTGCCACACAGGGTAGTGGTTCTTGTGAAAGTTATATAATGCACCTGTATGTAAAGGCTCTAGCATAATGCCTGGAACATCATAAACACTCAATAAATGGTAACCATTATTATTATCTTTACTCATGTGGGCACAGAAAAAATTTATCCAGAATTGATTCCTTTTAATAAAATTAGCCTGTAGAGCAAGCTTATTTTTTTCAGTGAACTAGCAAAGGATTCCAATAGAATTGCAGCTTATCCACATATAAGGTTTACTAGAGGTCTGGTGCACAAAAATTTGTGCACTTAGTGGGGCGGGGGGTCCTCAGCCCAGCCTGTGCCCTCTTGCAGTCTGACACCCCTTGGGGGATGACCACCTGCTGGCTTAGGCCCGCTCCCCGGGGGATTGGGCCTAAGCTGGCAGTCAGACATCCCTCTGGCAGCCCAGGAGCCCTTGGGGGATGTCCACTTGCCAGTGGGGAGCAGGCCTAAGCTGCAGTCTGACATCCTTAGCACTGATGAGGAGGCGGGAGAGGCTCCCACCAGCACTGCTGTACTGGCAGCCGTCAGCCTGCCTTGTGGCTGAGCAGAGCTCCCCCTGTGGGAGTGCACTGACCACAAGGGGGCAGCTCCTGCATTAAGTGGTCAGTGTGTGTCATAGTGACCAGTCATTCCCAGTTGTTCTGCTGTTAGGGTCAATTTGCATATTACCCTTTTATTATATAGGATAGAGCCCTGGTGCATGGGTGGAGGTCAGCTGGTTTGCCCTGAAGGGTGTCCCAGATCAGGGTAGGGGTCCCGCTGGGGTGCCTGGCCAGCCTGGGTGAGGGGTTGATGGCTGTTTGCAGGCTGGCCACACCCCCTTCAGGGTGGGGGGTCCTGCTGGGGTGCCAGGCTAGTCTGAGTGAGGGGCTGATAGCTGTTTGCAGGCTGGCCAAGCCCCCCAGCGGGGACCCTCACCCCATGAGGGTGTGGCCATCCTTGGTGAGGGGCTGATGGCTGTTTGCAGGCTAGCCATGCCCCCCAGTCACCCAAGCTCCCAGTGGAGGCTGGTTGGAAGCAGGTATCTGGGATTTATTTATCTTCTATAATTGAAACTTTGTTGCCTTGAGCGGAGGCCTCAGCTGGCCAGGGCAGGCGGGAAGCTTGGCTTCCTCAATTGCCAGAGCAACCAAGCCTCCTGCTTGCTCCAGCTCCGTGGCTGCCGGCCGCCATCTTGGTTGGGTTAATTTGCATATAGTCGTTCTGATTGGCTGGTGGGCATGGCTTGGGTCGTAGCGGAGGTATGGTCAATTTGCATGTTTCTCTTTTATTAGATTAGATGAGTTCAGATATGAATATTATTAGATTGATCTTCTATCACAAATAATAAAAAAAGAAAGCATCACATATTAAATTTATTATTGGCAATTTGCAACATTAAAATATCCTTTAAATAAATACATTTAAAATAGTCTATGTAAATTTTGTGTTTATGCCTATCAGATTTAATGCTAGCTATGTAACTTTGGAAGGGGAAAGACTTTGGTATGATAAAAAGCAATAGTGTGAATAAAGATGCAATTCTTAACATGTATTCAGTGGTTAATACACGGTAATTACTCTTATTTCCAAATAGGGCAGAATCTATTAAGTGAACTTTCATCACCCCAAAGGACACATCTTACATTAAAAATATTTATGATATTATTGAAAATAGTGCCTCTTAATATGCCTATATTTTTCTTCTAGCACAGAAAAAAATCAGGTAGGAAAATTCCTAAGCATTAAAAGAAAACAAATAAAATTGCAGAAAAGGGTTTATTAACATGTTCAATTTTTTATTTTAAAATGAGAATTTGTCTTCACCAAGTCACTGGAGAATAAACACTTGGAATGCAATATTATTTAACTCATAGTACATGAAAATTAGTGCCTACAGGTAAAGACTGATATATCGTTTAGGTTATTAGCACTATTATACATGGTGGAATTTTGCATTCTTTGCTTTATAAAAGTTAATTTCCATAAATAAAGATGAAAAAATGAATGTTTTATGAACACTCTTTTGTAAGTGGTTTCTAAGGTTTGGCTGAATATTACACAAATAAAGCAGCTACATTTTAACTATTCTAACAGGAATAAAAATAGTGGGGAGAGCATTCAAGACACATTGCCTCTCTAGATTGTAATGTATATAGACCAGTGGTTCTCAACCTTCCTAATGCTGCGACCCTTTAATACAGTTTCTCATGTTGTGGTAACCCCCAACCATAAAATTATTTTCATTGCTACTTCATAACTGTAATTTTGCTACTGTTATGAATCGTAATGTAAATATCTGATATGCAGGATGTATTTTCATTGTTACAAATTGAACATAATTAAAGCATAGTGATTAATCACAAAAACAATATGTAATTATATATGTGTTTTACGGTGGTCTTAGGCGACCCCAAAGGGGTCGCGACCAAAGGTTGAGAACCGCTGATCTAGACTGTATGAATACTTTGTGAAATACTCAAAAAGGAGAAAAGAAAGTGTCAGAGTAGGAAAAAACAACCTACAGTTTTCAGTGGCTGTTGCAAACTATTTATGCTGGATGCTCACTGTACCCTTTAAATTTTTATCCCCATTTTTGCTTTTGCAGCCAATTGTTAATGGATATAATGCTGCAAAGACAAAAGAGTAAACAACAACACAAATGAATTAACATAAAGCCAGGAGCTGAAAGAGAATGGAGAGCAAGAGTATGTTGAGAAAAGGAAAGAAATAAGGGTGGGACTAGGCTTGGGGTTACATATGTCAAAAGGGTGTGATCAGTAAGGTAAGGTCTTGAATTCTTTAAACTTTTCTGCATTTGGAAAGTAAGGGAACACTGGATCCCTGTTTTTGTTAGGTTATGTTTTCAGTTGTTTAACAGAGATTAAATAATAGTGGCATAAATAAAATAGAGAGTAGGTTTGCTCTGCTCCATGAGGTTTCAGAACCCTAGACACCTTCTAAGTTGTTCCACCATGCTCTGGGATGGCCTTTCTTGCATGGACAGACATGGCTCCCATTCCCGCCTCATATGCCATGTCCTTTTAAAGGCATGAACCGGAAGATGATTGAAACACTTCTGCTCACATTCCATTGGTCAGAACTTAGTTATATGACCACACCTCATTACAGAAGAGAAGGAAAAATGTATTCTCTGGCTGGGCTATTATGTGCTCAATTAATATCAGAAGAGGGAAGAGTAGATATTTGGAACAATTAGAAGTTTCTGCCATGTGCCTGCTTTGAGATTCAAAGTATCATTGATTCCAGTTGCTTCAGTGTGCACTTGGGAGAGGTGTAGGTAGGGGGCAATATGCCTGATGCCTTGTAACCATAGGCCTTTGCCAATTAACACACTGACTTGATTATTGTAGCGTTATAGTAAGTCTTGAAATCAAATAGTGTGAGTCCTTTATTGTTCTTTTTCAAAATTGTTTTGGCTGTTCTAATTTATGGTGGTTACATTTACATTTTAGAATCAATGTTATGTACAAAAACTCCTGCTGGGAATTTGATTGGGGTTACATAAAATGTATAGATCAATTTGAGAATTGACAATTTAACGATATTGAGTCTTACAATATTTGGACACATTTTCTATCTCTATTTATTTAGATCTTCTTTGACCTTTATTTTATAGTTTTTTGTATACAGATCCTGCACATAACTATTTCCATAGGAGTTATAATTAAGTATTTCCATTTTTGTGCGTGCTATCATATTTTACATTTTTAAAATTTTAAATTGTTCATTGCCAATGTATAACAATTAAATTTTTACATACTGGTTTTATATACTCTGATCTTGCTAAATTACTTATTCATTCTATGAGCTTTTTGAGTGGATTCTATGAAATTTTCTATATAGACAATCTTGTCATCTGCAAATAGAGACAGTTTATTTCTTCCTTTCTATATCCTGCCCTTGTTTTTTAACTTAGCATGTAGGGCTTTGTTTGTTTTTTTAAGCCATTAAGATGTAGTTATTTTGCAGGTGCTCTTTATCAGGTTAAGAAAATTCCTTCTTATTTCTAGTTTTCTGAGAGATGATCATGTGGGTTTTCTTTGTTAGTCTGTTAATATGGTAAATTACATTGATTGATTTTCAAATTATTGAATCAGCTTTGCACTCCTGGAATGAATATTACTTGGTTATTATGGATTATCCTTTTTATATATTCCTAGATTTTATTTTCTAATATGTTGCTGAGAGATGTTGATCCGTAGCTTTCATTTTCTTTATGATTTTATTTTATATTTTAATTTTTTGCTTTGTTGATTAAGGTATTACATATGTGTCCTTATCCCCCCACTGCCTTTTTCTGCTTTTGGTAATGGGAGATTCTGGCCTCATAAAATAGCTTTCCTCCTCTTCTGTTTTCTGGAAAAAAATTAAGTAGAAATGAAAATTAAGTAGAAATTTTCCTACATAAATGTTAGGTAGAATTCATCTGGACCTGGAATTTCTTTTTGTTGTTGGAAGATTTTTAACTGCAAATTCATTTTCTTTACTAGGTATACAGCTATTCAAACTATCTATTCCTTCTTGCATTTTGGTAATTTGTGTCTTGCAAGGAATTTGTCCATTTTATCCAAGTTGTTGAATGATGGACATAGTGTACTTTGTAGTATTCCTTTATTATTCTCTTAATGACTATAGGGTCTGTGGTGATGTCCATCCTTTTATTCCTGATATTGGTCATTTCTCTCTTTTTTATTGAGGTAAAATACATATAATATAAATTGAGTGATAAATGGTGATGAAAGGAGACTTGAATTGGGGTAGTAAACACACAATACAATATACAGATGATGAAATCTGTATAATTTTATCAACCAAAGTCACCCTAATAAATTCAATAAAAATATATATGATTAACTATTAATTTAAAAAGTATTAACCATTAATAATGAAAAAGTATATATTTCAGTGGCATTTAGTACATTCATAATGTTTTACAACCATCACTTCTATCTAATTCTAAGGCTGGTGTCTTGTGAGGTTATTTAAGTTTGAAAAAAGAGTATGATTAAGAAAGCTGTGTAAATGAGGCAAGGTAAAAATTAGAATGGAGGTTTTACTGGTGGTAGTGTTATAACTGTAGCAAGGAATTAGGAGTAAAATGCTTTGGATATGCAATGCCATTTGATGCAAATAGCATTGGTGTGGAAAGACAAGTGTGTGATGGTGGGCAGGTTCCATGTCTTGTAATCATAGCCCTCAAACAGGCTTCAGAATATCTGGCTGCTTTTATATAATATTAACATGGAAACACTTCCTCTGAAATAGGTGGTGCTTGGCTTAGCTCAGAAATACAAAAACAGACAATGATTTCCATAAACCCTGCCTTGAGCTATATCTGAGTAACCTAGACCTGTGATGGAGGGAGGTCCCAGATTTCAGGGAAAATGAAGGAAATGTATGCTATTCCCTAGGGCAGTACTGCTTAAGAAGCTTTCCTTTTCAAACTGGAATGTTCTAAAAATATCCAAAGCATGTAAATTTCTTGGCAACGTGAATAATTACTCAAAGCCACAAATTCAAATGTTGGTTTAACCATCAGGACTGGCTTATTTCTTTGACATACCAGCTAAATCATTTTTGCTTTTGGAGACAATTGGCTACACAGTATTCACAACATGAGTTGTTCTTTCTTTGCCCTTCAGGGAGCCCCAGAACCCTCCCAGAAGTAAGCAATTGTTAAGCCATGCTCCTTTCCCCTAGAATATCCTTTCAAGCCTCTACTCAAGCCAAAATAATAACCCTTTGAAATCTCAGCTCCAAGAAAGTCATAAAGTAAGCACTCAGTACTATGGAAATAATCATTTGACATCATTCCAGCAAATCCATCTTTGGGCTATGCAGCTTGTTTTACTGTAATGGTGTTATTTTGGGATTTATTGACTTCCAAAACTAAGAAAAAGACATAGGAGCACCTTGAGCTACTGCTCAGTTATGAAGAATGCAGAAAAAAATCAAATCAAATATCTACAAAATGTGCCACTCTATTGTTCATTTATTTCTTCCCGTTTTCTTCCTATTTTGACAAATTGTTTGATGTGAACTCATCTCGTTTTTGTTTTTGAAAATCATATACAGATTCTTAGGCATGAGTAAATATCTTCTTGCCAATTTCAATAAAAGAAGCAGAAAAATTGCAACTCATATACATCTGTATCATTCAAAGATACAGTCAAGAGACAGAAACCATGCCAGTTATTAGATCAGAAAAAATATAATTGTTATCTAGGTATAAAGTTGTGAACTAAGTGAATGAAAGGGCAAAAGAGATGTCACGGAGGTAGCAACTGCAAGTAGCGTTTAACACCCCTAGAACTGGGGAACAAAGGAAATACACTGGAATTATTACAGCTTAGGAACTCAGAAGAGGTTGCTGACCTCTGAAGAGAGAACATTGGCAGCTTATGCAGGATCTCTGAGAGGGCAGGATGAATCTGACCCTGCAATACTGAGAACAACTCCAAACTGAATTAAGCTGCTGCTACAGGAAGGAACTAAAACTGCTGGGATGAAGAAGTGATGCTAGTGTTATGCTCACAGAAATAGGAAAAATTTAGGAAGCAAAGGAAGGAGCAAGCTCCTTCTTCCTCCTCTAGCTTTGCAGGCTCCTTGACAAAGCAGAAACGTGGTTTTTAGAATTTTAGACCCAGCATCACAGGACAATGCCTAACATTCAGGAAGCTCCCAAAACATACAAATTCAACCCCTACCTTTGATCATATTAGGATTTTCTGCTCTTCTAACATTTTTCCTTTTAAAAAGATGAGTTAGCCCTGACTGGTTTGGCTCAGTGGATAGAGAGTGGGCCTGCGGACTGAAGGGTCCCTAGTATATGCCCAAGTTTCAGGTTCGATCCCCAGTGGGGGGCATGCAGGAACCAGCCAATCAATGATTCTCTCTCATCATTGATGTTTCTATTTCTCTCCCCCTCTCCCTTCCTCTTTGAAATCAGTAAAATATATATATATATTTTTAAAAGATGAGTTAAATAGCTATATAGCATTCCACTGAAAGGATGTATCATTTTATTTAACCAATAGCTACTGTTTGGTGGTAAGATTGTTTCTAATTTTTTCTTATAAAATTTATGTTTTATTTCTGCTATCATACCAGGCCAAGTTCCCAGATAGATAACTCCTACTGGAAACAAATTATCATGCTGAGAACATTTTCAAAAACATCAAAGAGTTTGCAAGGAAATAAAGAATATTCAGGCCAAAGACTACCTGAAGGCAGAACCCAGAAGATCAAATACAAAAATAACTTAAAAGCAGCCAGGGAGCCCTAACCGGTTTGGCTCAGTAGATAGAGTGTCGACCTGAGGACTGAAGGGTCCCAGGTTTTATTCAGGTCAAAGCACATACCTGGGTTGTAGGCTCCTCCCCAGCCCAGGGCCCTGATCGGGGCTAGTGCGGGAGGCAAGCAATCGATGTGTTTCTCTCACATGGGTATTTCTCTCTGTCTTTCCCTTTCTCTTCTACTCTCTCTAAATATCAATGGAAAAATATCCTTGGGTGAGGATTTAATAAAAAACAGTCAGGGATAAAAGTTAGTTTACTTTGAAAAGAGCAATAGACAGATTAAGAGCTATGCTCTCTAAGGCAACAGTGGAAGCAGGAGGCCAGGGAAATGACATCTTCAATGTGTTGAAGGTATTACTAGCTATAGTCACTAGCATTTCCTTTAGTGCTGGTGTGCTGCTGGCAAACTCTTTGTGTGTTTTTACCTCAAAATGCTTTTATTTTGCTCTCATTTTTGAAAGATATTTTCACTAGGTATAGAATTCTACATTGATAGTATTTTATTTTCTTGGCACATTGATATTTAAACACACACACACACACACTCCTACACACATATATTTATACTTGAAAGAATACAAGCTCAGAGAGGAGGTCTGAAATAAAAACAAATAAAGAATTAAAAATTGGTTAATTATGTGGGTAAATAAAAACAAAAATTGACTCTAAAACAGCGTATGTACCAATCCTTGTAATTAACATATTTTCTTCCTTACTGAAAAATATAAGATCATAAGATAATTTAACTCCATTTATTCCCCTTATGACTTCTCTGCATTTGTTTTAAATTGTTTATATTTTTAAACTGAGTACATGACAACAATTTCATAGAAGTCATGAGAGCAATAAATGGAATTAAAGTGTTTTAAGATTTTGTGTTTTATGGTAAGAAAGTAAACAACCCAAATATTTACCAACTGATTAATGGATAAACATTCACCACAAATATACATTCATAAAATGTAGTATATCCATAAAATGGAATATTATCCAACAATAAAATAAGTGAAGAATGAAGTACTGATACATGTTATAATATTGATAAACTTTAAAATGGTGTGCTAAGTGAAGGAAGCTAGTCATAAAAGGCCACATATTCTTTTTTTAATATATATTTTTATTGATTTCAGAGAGGAAGGGAGAGGGAGAGAGAGAAACACTAACGATGAGGGAGAATCATTGATCAGCTGCCTCCTGCACGCCCCCTACTGGAGATCAAGCCTGCAACCTGGGCATGTGCCCTGATCAGGAATCGAACCATGACCTCCTGGTTCATAAGTCGATGCTCAACCACTGAGCCATGCCAGTTGGGTAAGGCCACATATTCTATAATTTTATTTGTATAAAATGTCCCAAATAGAAAACCCATAGCGACAGGAAGTAGATTAGTAGTTGTTAGGGGCTAGAGGTAATGGGAAATGACTGCTAATGAATAGAAGGTTACTTTGTGGGGTGATAAACATGTCGTAAAAATTATATAGTGGTAATGATTGCACAACTCTGTGAGTAGACTAAATACCATGGAGTTGAACACTTTAAATGAGTGAATTGTATGAAATGTGAATTGTATCTCAATAAAACTGTAATTAAAAAAACACACAAAAAGATAGCCATTAGAAAAGGCAGTCTCATGTGCGCAGCCTCGCAACCCCCCATTTGGGTGCAAAAGAATGGTCCTTGGGCCTGGAACACTTCCTTACTAAAAGATAGAGAGCCCACACAGTATGTACTGGGCTTATCGCCTTGTGTGGGAATATCTTTCCCTGTTCCAGGCTCAATGTGTGATCCTTTGCTCTGCTTGAATGATGCATCAATGACCTCAGGCACACCCCTGGATTTCAGGATTTCAGACTCCACCAGGGAGGGGTCGGGTCCTTTTGTTGTGGCTTGATTCTTATGTTTTCCTTAGCGATTCAAAAACCAAGATGCAGTGTGCAGGAGTGTTTGACTTCTATTTCTGGTGACTGGCACTGTGATGATCTTTACTATCCTGCATGTAGTTGGAGCCCCACCCCTCCAGATTTTAGCAACCAATGCACAGCGTTCTGCTGAACTGATACCACTCTCTACTTTAGATTGGCAAAAATGAAAATAACTGACAATTTCAAGTATGGATGATGATGTGGTGAAACGGAAACTTGTACACCAAAATGTAAATTAGTAAAATTTCTTTGAAAAACAGTTTAGCATTGTTAGGAAAGTTGAACATATTCATCAAGGTAAAATAGATCAATATATAGCAATAGAAATGAAAGAACAGAAACCATACCTATCAACATAATGGAGAGCAAAGGAAGCAAATTATAGAACACTAGAGGCCCAGTGCACGAAATTCGTGTGTGGGGATGGGGGGTGGTCCCTCAGCCTTGCCTGCACCCTCTCGCAATCCAGGACCGCTGGCTCCTAACTGCTTGCCTGCCTGCCTTACTGCCTGATCGCCCCTAACCATTCGCCTTCCTGCCTGATCTCCCCGAACCACTCACCTGCCTGCCTGATCGCCACTAACCACCTCTGCCTCGACCCCCTCCACCGCAGCTTTGTCCGGAAGGATGTCTGGAATGTTGTTCAGCTGTCTGGTCTAATTACCATATTATGCTTTTATTATTATAGATAAATACTATGATTGCATTTTTATTAAATTCAAAAGCAGACAAAACTAAACATTATACTATATAGAAATACATTCAAAAGTGGTAAAACTCTACCGGAAAAGCAAAGAAATGATTGTTCAGAGGTTAGGACAGTTGTTACTTAGGTTGGGGAAAAGAGGCATGAAATTGGGAAAGGGCACATGGGAACAATAGTTTACTTGTTACCCAGAATGGTAGCAACATCAGTACTTATTTTATTACAATTCTTTAAAACAAACTCCAATGTTTTGTGCATGCTTTTGTATAAAAGGTGTATTTCACCATAAAACAAAGTTAAGTGAATTACCTGGTGTATATATCTTTGCATATGTCTGATTAGTTCATTAAGCTAATTTCTTAGAAGTTGAATCACTGGGCAAAAGACATTAACACTCAAGGGTTTTATTACCTGCTACCAAATTACCATCCAAAAAGGTTGTACCAGTTTCCCTTCCCCCAAGTAGTGCATCAGAGCTCCTGGCCGCATTGCTTGAATAAGTTGTTACCCTTGCCCTGCTCCGTTGCCACCTCCCACTCCCTCCTTAGCCCACTGTATTCTAGTTTCCAATCCAAACTCTCGACTTTAGGCTATTGATATTCTCCTATTTATGAAATTTGATAGCTACTTTTCTTTCTTAAATGATTTAGGGACTTATTAGCCCTAAAGACTTTTCCAGATGACTAATATCATCCATCATGTGTAGCTTTTAACTTTTTAAATCCTTAGATCACCATTTAGCTCCCAGTTCTTAGAGAATCTGCCTATGGTTTCCTATGAGCTATCTCATTTCCCAAGAAGAAAAATAGTTTTAAAACAGCAAATAGAATTCTCCTCATTCATCATCATCATCACGAATGATCATCATTATTACTCATTAGTCAGCTTCATGGATGTTGGTAAAGTCCATTGACTGACAATATTTAAGTACTGTTGTAGCTAGTCTGTAAAGATGGACCCCAATGCACCAGGCCTCCTGTGTTTGCACCCTTGTACAGTCCCTGTCCACATGGAATCTGAGCTGGCTCTAACTTGCTTTAATCAAAAGATGTGGCAGACATGCTGCTGTGCAGTGTTCTAGCAATATACCTTAAGAAGTCCTGGCAGGCCCTAGCCGGTTTGTTTCAGTGGACAGAGTGCCAGACTGGGGACTGAAGGGTCCCAGGCTCGATTCTGGTCAAGGGCACATGCCTGGGTTGTGGGCCCGATCCCCAGTGTGGCTTGTGCAGGAGGCAGTTGATCAATGGTTCTTATCATCGATGTTTCCATCTCTCTCTCCCTCTCTCTTTCTCTCTGAAATCAATAAAAATTTTTTTTTTTTTTTTTTAAAAAAGAAGTCCTGGCAGTTTCTGTTTTTGTCCTGTTGGGAGCCCTAGGCCACCATGTAAGAAGTTTGGTTACTCAGATGGAAAAAGCACACAGGGACCATGTGGAGAGGCCATGTGGACCGGGAGAGACCTTGAGACTACATGGAAGAAGGAAGCCTGCCCATCCCAGCGTCCAACTGAATCGGCCTTCCAGCCATCCTTGCGAAAGCACCAGACATGTGGGTAAAGCTATTTTGAATTTTCCAGGCCAAGCCACCATCTTACTGCAACTGCATGAGAAACTGCAGAAAAAGCAACAGAACAACCACCCAGTTGAAACCAGTTAACTTTTGGAATTACTGGAGTTGATAATAAATTGCTGTTTTAAGTTGCTAAATTCTGAGGTGGTTTGTTACATGAGATAATGGAAACAATTCCCTTCTATGTTGTCCCTCATATTTAACTGTTGACATATGACAAAGCTTTTGCTGGATCTAAAGTAAAGCTTGAGATTCTTATGGCCTGAAATAAGTACACCACTCTGTAAAAAAAAAAAAAAAAAAGGGAGATGCCCTAGAAAACAACAGTGAGAATTTACATTATATAAGGAGGTAACATTTTTTTCTACTTTTTAGTGACTTCATTAGGGTGACACTAGCTAACAAAATTATATAGGTTTCAGGTGCACAATTCCACAATACATTATCTGTGCACTGTATTGCATGTTCATGGCCCCAAGTCAAGTCTCCGTCCATCATAAGGATGTAACTTTAGAGCTAAAACCTGAAAAATGAAAAAAAAAAATCCAGATATGTGGTGAGCTAGAGAAAACAGTGGGAAAACCATTAGATGAGAAAAAGCTTAGTGTCTTCTTGTAGCTGAGAGGATTACTATGCATAGGAGCAAAGACACAAAGGCAGGGGGAGCCCAGTTTTGTTGGTTCCCACATGGGAAAGCCTGAACCCTGCACCCTCCCGCCCCCAATTCTCTTTTGAGATTAGTCGGTGATAGTAATCTCTCCACTCTCACAGGGGACAGAACAAAGTGGAGGTGTTTGAGGAATTCAACTAACACGATGAAGGGTATCCTATCTAATAATAGACAAACATGGTAATTGACCATACCTTCACTATGCCTCCCATTGGCTAATCAGCACGATATGCAAATTAACCACCAATAAAGATGGCGGCTGATTTGCATACTGCAGGCAGGGAGGGACAGCACCCGCTGCCATCCAGGGCAGCCCCAGAAGACCCAGAAGCCAGCCTGCTTTACCGCCCAGACCCGATCCGGTCCCGGGCAGCAAGGCAGGGCAGGCCCCAGAAGACCAAGAAGCCGCCTGATATGGTAGTAACTCTATCAGTAAGCACTCTGAAAGTCAGTGGCATAAATGCACCAATTAAAGGACAGATTATGAGGGTGAATCAAAAACAAAACCCACTTTAAATATAAAGACACATATAGATTAAAAGTAAATGAATTAAGCTGCAGCCTGTTTTTCTCAGTGGATAGAGCATTAGCCCGTGGACTGAAGGGTCCCAGGTTTGATTCCAGTCAAGGGCATGTACCTCAGTTGCTGGCTTGATCCCCAGTCCTTATCAAAGCATGTGCAGGAGGCAACCAATCAATGTGTCTCTCCCTTTCCCTTCACTCTCTCTAAAATTCAATGGAAAAATATCCTTGGGTGAAGATTAACAAAAACAAAGTAAATGGATTAAGTAACATTAGAGAGATTATAAGAAAAATATATTCCAAATGTTGTTAGTTGTATAATGGTTATATTTAAATTATTAACACCTAAGAAATTGGGTGAAGGGTACATATAATATGCTGTAGTATTTTATAGTTTTTTTTACATGTATGAGATTATTTCAAATTAAAATATTAAAATATCAAAAATTAATAAAATATTAATTGAAATGAATCTGCATTATATGAAAAATTTCCTAATTGCTTCTAGCATAATTTATTAAATTGTGCTAAAATTTACAAGGGTTCAATTAAAAAATATCTTAATTCTAAATGATATAATAGAAAATATATAATAGTGCAGTTATAAGCACTTATCTGAAAATAAAAATTTAAAGAAGTGAATTTAAAGAAGGGTTAGTCAAAGAAAATATATGCACAACCCATGGACACAGACAACAGAATGGTGATGGCCAGAGAGAAGTGGGGGGCAAGAGCTGGGTAGAGGAGGCAAAAGGGGGGGAATAGGGACATCCTATATAATAATAATAAAAGGCTAATATGCACATTGCCTGAACGGCAGAATGACCGGTTGCTATGATGCGCACTGGCCACCAGCTGGAACCACGCTGTTCTAGGCTTTTCTGACCTGGTCATGGCTGCAAACTCTCACAGTCAGTGGCAGAGCTGTGTCTTCTGACCTGCAACTCAGGTTAGGCAAGAAACCTCATTATCAAGATTGGGCCTTTTGCTTATTTGTTGAAAACAGTTTTCTTAAACCTTTAACTCAGATCAATGCTTGTTTATAGATCATGTACATTTTTTCCTGAGAGCCTGAATAACAAGCAGGCCTTGTTATTATATAGGTTTTCCACTGTTATAATATTTGATAGAACAATAAAAAATGATGCCCAATATTTTCTAATGCAATTTCTAGTTTGTCTTATGTCAAGCTTTCATCTACTTTATTTTTATTTTATAACCTTTTAACCCATTTTATATAAAAATGGATAGTGTTTTTAAGCCTGCCATTTTTTAATTGCTTTAATTTTTTAAGGGAATTTTCATATATGTAATTTTATCTGATTATCACAACAAACTGAGTTAAAGCAGGTTTCTTTACTCCTATTTGAAAATGCAGACACTGAGTCACAGAGAACTTAAGCTGATTTGCTCAAGGTCACAACAAATTGGTAACAAAGCTAGAATTAGAATCTTGCTTCTGATTCTCCCTTCCAGCTTCTTTCTCCCACTGGACCAAACTAGGTCACAATGTATGGATTTAAGTAAACAAGTTCCGTTCCTGGTCCTGCTCTCATTTTCCACACTGGCTGAGCCAGACTGAATTACAGAGGCTGTAATCATAAACTTAATGGTGACTGCAGAGTGTTATGTAGAAAAAGGAGCTTCAAGGAGAGCAAAGAAAACCTAGGTTCTCCCACGCTGCCAGGAGCACTATCACTCAGGCGTATTCCACAAGAGTGGATGCACGCAGGGAGAGAATAAAAGGAAGCCCGTCTGAACTGCTGCCCACTCTCCTGGCCCCGGGGGTATTCCTACTACCTCCTCATTCTACAACGCTTCAGAAGGCTGCAGACCCCATATGCACACAGGCAGGGCAGAAGTTTGATGAGAGAGAGTGGGAGCCTCCCTGTACCTGAAGTTACTTCTCACTTTCTTCTGGATTTATAATATGTATACCCCATCCAAGTCAATAGCAGCTCTCAGGGTTCTAAATATTGAGTCTAAAGGAAAATTATGCTGAATGAAGAACTTCTAGAACCTGTAGCCACATAAATTGGAACATGACTGGGTACAATGATTCTATCCGGAATTATGCTAAACGGCACAATACTTCATTTAAAACAAAATGCTTGACATTATCTTTTTTCAAATAAAGAATTGCAACTTTTATTTCAACTAAAATTGTGCTGGAGCCCTCAAATAAGCATTTGATGTTTTGGTTGGCTGGCTCACAACCCCAAGTTCTGAAAAATTCAAATGTGACTAGCTTAGAATAAAATATGCTCGGTTCACTTCTAAAGAAATCATTATTTGATGAAATATTCAGCTCTTCATAGATGAAAAGGAAACGCGTAGCCTCTCAGCAGCAGGACATGCAGGCCAAGCTATTTTTCTAGTCCTGAGAGCTATGTGTGCAGGGAGCCACGCAGAGAATTTCCCTTTGATCAATAGGATGGATCTGTCAGACGTCCGGCTGGGGTTGAGTTGTGGCCGAGGGTCAGAAATTTCCTGTGCAAAACACTTGTGCATGCAGGAGTTGATTATATGACTTGAAAATATAAAATAAGGATAAGTGTGTTTCAAGGCATAATTTATATTTTATTTATGATTTTGCACTAATTTTAAAGTAAATTCTTAATTAGAGCTTCCCATCCTCATGCAGCTAGATATTCAGAACAAACTCCTTCGGTCATCTTTCGCTCATGGAATCCCAGGACAGATGCTTTGTCATTTTTAGTGGGGAGGGAAAGCTATAGGAATGTATACGGCAAAGGCAAACCATGAGAATATGTCTGGATTGTGCCAGGGGGCTTAGTAACATTGTGATTAAATAATACTTTTTGTGCATTTTCCCATAACCACACTCAATGCTGTGTCATATAATCACCAGAACACACAGTGGAGGAATTCTTCACTACTGCAGCTATGTCATCTCCATCTTTAGCCATCATTTTATTCAGTCATTCAACAAATAAACTGTAAACACAACTGTGGTCAGGCGTGGAGCTAGGCAGGTAGGGATAGAGAAAAGAGCAAGACAGAGCATAGCCCTCGCCTTTATGTAACTTTGAGTCAAGATTTTTTTTTTTAAGGATTTTGTTTTTCTTTCCTGAATGTGAAAATAATAAATGATCCTTATAGAAAAATTAAAGTAATACAATTATCTAACATTAATCAAGCACGACATGTGCTAAGCACTCTATGCATTATATTATTTAATCCTAACAATAACCCTATGAAGGATATAATTCTACTAACCCTACTTTACAGATGAAGAAAGTGGTTGAGGATCACTGAGTGTGAAACTCAGGATTTGGAACATGATCTAACTTCAGAATCCAAGTTTTTAAACATTTAGCTTTATGACAGTTATCTCTAAAATGGGGCATTTTCTCTGGGAACCAATCCACTGGGATACAGAGGGAAATATTTGGAATTCTCCGTAGCTTTATACCTATGTTTAGTTATTGATTGACAGTAGTGACAACACTTGGTCTATATTTCAGCTGATAATAGCAAAGAAAGAAAATGTGGGAGATAGTCCTCAGGAAGAGGGAGTTGGAAGTTGCACAGAGCTGAGGAATCTAGTCAACTTCCTGGTTAGTTCATTTCCCATGTATTGCCATGTATTGTATTTTGTGTACCAGACAGATAGATTTATTATATTTTTTAGTTTTAACTAAATTAAATGCTCAAAATAGACAAAGAGGTTTTAAAATTTGCAAATAGCCCAGCTGGCGTGGCTCAGTAGTTGAGCATCAACCTATGGACCAGGAGGTCACGGTTCGATTCCGTGGTTGGGGCACATGCCTGAGTTGTGGGCTCGATCCCCAGTGAGGGTCGTGCAGGAGGCAGCCAATCAATGATTCTCTCTCATCGTTGGTGTTTCTATCTCTCTATCCCTCTCCCTTCCTCTCTGAAATCAATAAAAAAATTTATATATATATATATATATATATATATACAATTTGCAAATAGACCTCAAATTTAAAGTAACACTTATCACTCAAGCACATATGAATAACCAAAAAATGTCAGAAAAGACACTTCTATAACTAAAATAAAAGCTTTTTGCTAAGAGAAAACACAACAATTATCTTACTGGATTTTATATTCAATAACAGTATTCTTACTAAAAGGTCATTAATAATAATTTTATTGAAAGCAAATGTTTTTTATTAATAAATAAAATAAATTTAAATTTAAAGCATTGTTTATGTCATCTTTCCATATCCTTTCATTGATTACATATGAGCTTTATAATATAACATACTAAATTAGTGCATATAATTTATGAATGAATGAATAAATATACATGTTCAAGATCAAATAAGCCTTATTACTACTGTTCTCTGTGTGAAACATAACTTTCTGGGCAGAGTCAGAATAAAAAAGTTTCAGGAGCAGGAAAGGAATTCAATTTTTAAAATACCGTGATAAATAGCTTTGTACATGTACCTGTGTGAGCAAACTGTTTATTTCTGTAGAATACTACTAAGTAGAGGGATGATTGGATCAAAGGGTGTGAACATTTTTTAGTCTTTTAATAAATATGGCCAAATTGCTTTCCAGAAAGCATTGAATTTATACTCGTAAGAGCAATATAGAATTCCTTTTTTTACTGTAGCCTTGCCCATTTTGAGTAGTATCCGTTTTTATAATCTTTGTTAATTTTACAGGAGAAAAATGATCATTTTCTTTCAAGATTCATTTTTGGGTATAATGTAATGACTCCCAACATTTCGATGACTACTGAATATTCACCTCTCAGCTGTATACAGTGTTTTAGCGGTGCATTTGGGCATTGCTGGGAAAGTATTTATTTACTCAAACTGGACATTGAGGGTGATCCAAGAACAAATTATGAGAGGGGAAACCCCAAACTATCTTTTTCATTTTTGTAATTAGCAAAGTGAACACAATAAAAAATGAGTAACATATAATTTAAAATGTAGTTATAGGATCTACAAATACAAAAGAGTAAAGTGGTCCCGTTCCTTCCCCTATACACAAAACATAACTCAAGATGTATCCTAGACCTAAATGTAAGAGCAAAAACTGTAAAACTCTTAGAAGAAAACCTGGGAGTAGGTCTTTGTGACCTTGAGTTAAGCAAAGCCTTCTCAGGTAAGACATATGACAACAGAAAAAATAAATTGGGTTTTATCAAAACTAAAAACTTTTGTACTTCAAGAAACACCATCAAGAAAGTAAGAGCCAACCCACAAAAGGGTATTTGCAGATCATATATCTGATAAGAGGCTTGTATCCAAAATATATAAAGAACTCTCACAACTCAATAATAAAAAAGACAAACCAATTTAAAAATGAGCAAAGGATCTGAATTAGGTATTATCCAAAGAATATATATTAAGCACATGAAAAGATGTTTAACATAGTCAAAACCACAATGAGATAATACCTCACACCTTCTAGAATGGCTATAGTAAAAAGAAAGATAAAAACAAGTATTGATGAGAATGTGAAAAAGTCGGAACACATATGTCATGTAAATATGAATATAAAATTGTGCAATCACTTTGTAAACAGTTTGGCAGTTCCTCAAAATGTCAAATATAAAGTTACTACATGACCTAGCAATTCTACTCCTAGGTATATATCCAAAAGAAACAAACAAACAAACCAAAAAAAACACACAAAAACTTGTCCACACAAAAAAAAACTTGTCCATAAATGTTCATAGCAGCATTACTCCCAGTAGTCAAAAAGTGAAACACCCAAATGTCCATCAACTGACAGGTGGATAAATAAAATGTAATATAGTCATATAACAGAATATTATTTGACAGTAAAAAGGAATGAAGTACTGATACATGCTATAATATAGATAAAACTTAAGTACATTATGCTAAGTGTAAGAAGCCAGTCACAAACGGCCACATATTGTATGATTCCATTTATATAAAATGTCCAGAACAGGCAAATCTACAGAGAAAGAGAATAGATCAGTGGCTGTCTAGGGCTGAGGGAATTGGGAATGGGGGAGGGAATGACTATGGGGAGTGACTACTAATGCGTCTGAAGTTTCTTTTTGGGGTGATGAAAATGTTTTAAAATAGATCATGGTAATGGTTGCACAATTCTGTGAAGATGCTAAAACCCCTTGAAATGTAGGCTTTAAATGGGTGAATTGTAGGATATGTGAACTGTGTCAATAAAACTGTTAAAATATATAGCAGTAATATATAGAACCTTTGTGTCATAGACATTATCTTTGTATTTTACCATTGCTAATATTTGATTTTTTAATTTGAAAAAAAAGTATTGATATTTTTGGAAGCATGCTTTTTGTATATTATGTTCTGCCTCTGACAATTATGAAGTGCTCATATTAATAAAAATAATTATGTCACCTACTTTGAGTAGCTGCCATTAGTGCTCAAGATCGGACAAGCCTTATTACTATTGTTCTCTGTGTGAAACATAACTTTCTGGGCAGACTCAGCTTTTTCTTACTCAGAATAGGAAGGCACAGACATATTCAAATTTAGTAAAATAATCTTACCGACTATCTTTGGGGACCTTTTTGATGTGAAATTAAATTGTGGCACAGACAGAGATTTTATTACATTTACATGGACCCATAAAATAACTTTTATGGTTCCCAGTGGTGCAAATCCTCCTTAATTTTGTTAATTATTTCCCCCCAGTTATCCTTAGCCATGTCTGCTAATTCAGTATTGATCTTGATAGTAAGATATGTTATGATCTTAGAAATTCACTTGAGTCCCCACTGATGAGAAGAACTAAGAAAGCAGATTTTACCTGGGGTAATGTTTTGGATAGATTCCAATTAACGTTTTAACTGAGGATGACAATGCCCTTCCCCCCTCAATGTCCTTCCCCATGCCCCCTGACTTGCTGCTTGGAGCTGGGCTCATAACCCAGACCAGGGTGATAGGGTCTGTCCCAGGAAAGTCTGAGGAGGAGATGGCACTCACCTTTGATTTGCCTCCTATATTTGGGTATCTATTCCTCTCTTGTTACCCACATCCTCCCACCACCACTTCAAGGTCTTCAGGCTGAACCTGGAAAATAATGTTTTTCTGGTTGTTTCTACTCTTTTCTGTATTAATCCTTCCCAGTTAACCCACTCACACTGTAATTAGAATTTTCTGAAGAAAATGTCTTAAATTAGCTGTTCTTAAGTGCACTATTCAGCAAGTAATTTATTACTATTGATAGTTATATTACTGATGTTTTTAAATGATTTGATTAAGAAAATAAACGAGAACATGTTCAAGGTTACCTTCTCATTCTCACTTGTCTCTGGATTCTGAGTGGGGGAGGCTGCAGTTACCGCTAACACAGTGGGGACGCGCTACAATTCTCTGCCAGGAGGCAGCTACCGCTGATTGCCGCTGGACCTTACTAGTTGGTTCACTTTACTGTACCAAGCACTTGTTGAATGCCTACTATGTACAAAGCATTCATCTGAAATTAGTTGCTGGTTTGAGCTAAAACTTCAATGTGTCTTTAATTTCTGGGTCATCCAATTCTGTTTTATGAGACATAATTATATAATGTAGGCCTCTTGTGAATCTCAATTCTTTCATTAACTTACCTCATTTAACTTATTAGATACCCATTTATAGCTTTGTAAAATGCACCGTACTTAAAAGTAATAACTTCAGCCCTTAAAAATATTTTAGAATTCATTCTTTTCATTAAAATCAAACTAATTTCTCCTTTCTCCTGTCTATTATTTTGAAATATTGAGGTTATGCTACTTGGGTTCTTTTGTCTTGTTTCTTTATTGTATTATCAGCTCCTAAAGAGTATCAGGTGGTGTAACTTGGAACACACACTTGATTCACAGTTTCAGACTCTGGTTGATGATGGCAGCAATTAACCTGCTTAATATTCCCTCCTCCTCCCCCAAGTTATAAGAATAAAGTGCTGTGTGTGTGTGTGTGTGTGTGTGTGTGTGTGAGAGAGAGAGAGAGAGAGAGAGAGAGAATGGGGTGTATTGCCCTAACAGAAGCCAAGTCCAAGTCCAAGGTGTTCCATGATGTTGGCAGAATTTGCCCTCACCCCCACTAGTTTCACTCTTTTCCCTCCTGGATGATATCCTCTGGTCTCCCACTTCAGTCACCTGAGGCTCTCTTCCTTATCCTTTCATTAAATTGCTCTCATACACTGCATTTATACAAACTTATATAGAAAAACACTTTTATTGTTTTATGTATTTGTGTTTAATTTTAATAGGCAATTATTCTTATCGCTTATGCTTAATAAACTACTCCAAAAGTTAGTGGTTTAAAACAACAACAATTTATGGCTATTCACAATTCTACCATGCGGGACAGGCTCAGCTGGTGGTTCTGTGGGGCTAGAATGCCTGAGATGGCTACTTCATTCACCCATGAGGTGCCTCCACAGGGCTGGCTGGAACAGCTTGGGACTGGCTGGGCCTCTCTCTCTCCTGATGGCCTTTCTACATGGCTAGCTGGGCTTCCTCACAATTCTTGGAGAAATTCTAATAGGAAGGCAGCAGAAGCTGCTAGTCCTCCGAAAGGTGACGGGTGGATCTACCACAAAAACACTTTCGCCAAACATTTTACAAGGCCAGCCCAGATTCAAAAGGGGGAAAAAATAGACTCCATTTCTTGATTTAAAGATTGACTTACATGTATAGGGGAAGAAAAGAATTGGGAACAGCTAGCTTGCATATGGTACAAAATTAAAATAGTACAACAGTGTACATAGTATAAAGTAAGGTTTTTGGGGTTTTTTAAATTGATTTTAGAGAGAGAGAGGAAGGGAGAGGGAGATAGAAACATCAATGAGAGAGAAACATCAACATCGATTGGCTGCCTCCTGCACATCCTCTTCTGGGGATGGAGCCTGAAACCCAGGCATGTGTCCTGACTGGGAATCAAACCAGCAACCTCTTGGTGCACGGGTTGATGCTCAACCACTGAGTCACACCAGGTGGGCTGAAGTTTTTTTTTTAACTATTTCTGCCCATGAGACGCCAGGTAAAACCACTGTTATGCTTCTTGAGTATCCTTCCAGAAATATTCTGTATATAGACAAGCAAATGCTTTTATATATATACTAGTATTTCTTACATCAATGGTGTGTGTTATATAGTTTTATCCTAATGTCCAGTCTCCACACTTCACTCTTTTATTTAACTGGTCATCTGGAGGTAGTTCTGCTCTTTGTAGTGGCTACACATATTTCTTTGATGAATATTTAGCTGTTTCTGATTTCTCATTGGTGACAATATTGCTTCAGTGAATATAACTCTGTGTGTGTGTGTGTGTGTGTGTGTGTGTATTTAAAAAATGTAAGTTTGTCAAGAAGAAAAATTCCTATAAGAAGAACTGCTGGGTTAAATAATATTTGCATAGACAATGTTATTAGGTCAATAACTGTAAAACTGGGGGGAGGGGCCTCTAAGTCGATGATTTTCCAGTAGGGAGTGTGTGGGTGTGGAAAGCTTTGTCTACCATACCTGACTCTGCCTCACCTCGAGGAGACTCTGGTCCAGCTACTCGTGTTTACAATACTACTGCCCTTGTCGCACATTGAGAACCACTGTTGCAGACCAACTGCCTCTGTTGGCAGATAGGCATCCTGAGGGTCTGCTTGCCTGACTCTGCTGTGGGTACCCCATCACACTGTGAACCAATTGGTCTTCTCCCAAGTCTCCCAGCAAATGAGCAGTCACTGCAGGCTCAGGCTTGCTCAAAGGCTGTCCTGTGAATCACTAGACCCCAAAGAGCCTCCCCTCTCTGCAACAGAAAAGGATTCTGTCTTCAAGCACGTCTGGGACCGCTGCATCCTACTACCAGCCAGGCACAGGCCCCCATTCACAGTCAGCAATGGCGAGCAGACTCAGGAACCCGCTCCCAAGAAACCTGTTTGGCAGTTTAAGTGAAGGAATGAACTTAACCACCTGCTTCCTAATCTAATTGGGCCACAGCACCCTGTTTTTGTGACACCTGTGTCTCTAAGCGCCTACAGAACTAAGTTTTCTGAGAAACATGTTTCGGGAAATGGTGGTGCAGAAGAGAGGTTCTCGGGCTGGGAGAGGGGCTCCGCACCGCCAGCTCTATCATCTTGAAGAAGTCAAAAATCACTCTGGGGCCGGGGCAGTGGCCTTGTTTGTGTTTTTGTTTTGTTTTATTGTCCTTCCAACACAGACGAGCCCCTCTCTCAGTTTCCCTCACTGGAGACGAGGCAGGATGTGGCTGACAGGGGACAGTAAAGTGTGACCTGTTTTCTTGTTCCTTAGAATTCTTATTACTCAGTTCTTCAGGTTGATGTATGCTGGTGGAAGTGCCTATGAGGGGTCTGGTTGGGTTTTTTGCTCAAGTCTTTTTGTTCCTGTGGCCATCAGCCTGACCACCCCTTCCCAGTTCATCCCCACTCTCAGAGAAGAAAAAAGCTGCAGAGTTGGGCAGGAGCCAGGCTAACCTCAGATGAGTTCACAGCAGGCGATGAATATATCTAACTGCATTTGTGCCACCTCTTTTCTGGATAAGCCATAAACACATTTTGTGCTCAGGGAAAAATGATCTGATATTCCTATATCAAATTCATGTAACCTTTACAAATGAAAACAGAGCTTCAAACCAGGTGTAGTGTGATTTGTTTTGACTCGTTACTGTCTGCAACTGAGATGCTTTACATATACTAATCTAAAGACAATGAATCCTAAGCTGGTTTCATGAGTGTAAGTTATTCCAGCCCTGAAATGAAGGGGCTGCTATGTGTCAGAACACACAGATGCATAGGCAACCAAGAGCTATCTAGCTAAATATCTTTTTTTATTAATCGGAGCTTCAGAGGCAAAATCTCCTTCTCGGGGACATCAAGGTGATTTGTGACACTCTCTACACACCTTTAGATTTGCAAGCCAATGAGTACATCACACCAATCTCTCCTTTTCTCATCAGTGGCAGACATAAAACACAGGTAATCTTCATTTAACTCAGATGTTTCAATTAACTGTGAAAACCCCTTGGCTTATCCTATATAATAAAAGCCCAGTGACCATAACGGCAGAACAACCAGAATGACCGCCCGACCAGTCACTATGAGGTGCACTGACCACCGCTTGGTCCTTTTCCCTGGCCGGCAGGCTCTGATTGCCGATGGCGAACGGGGACCCGGGGTGGGTGGCGGGGGATGTGGGTGGTGCCAGGCCAAGGCCCCTGCCCCGCTGGTTGCCCCACACACAGAGGGCGACAGGCGGTGGGGGTGGGGCCGACGAGTGGACGGGAACGGCTGACCTCTTGGTCCCTTCCTCTGCCGTCAGGCTCCCATCGCTGGGTGGTGAACAGGGAACCAGGGTGGGTGGCGGCGGGGTGTGGGGCCAGCTGCTGTCAGCTGCGGAAGATGGCCCTGATTGCAGGCTCAGCCTGGGGACTGTACCTGTGCACGATTTCTTGCGCCAGCCTCTAGTATTATATAACGTATGTAAGTATTTTGTTTCCTTTCAGTTTAAGCATCAACTAGAACACACACTTAAAATCTTGTTACACTTCTTTTACAATTTGATACACGTAAATGGTCTAGCTGACTGTTCTAAAGACAAAAGGAATGAACTATAAGGACACCTGAGATCTACCTTTTACCTGTCTCCCCAGGTGTTGGCCTCAGGATTTAGAAAGGCAGGACCTATTTTTATATTCACCAAGAATATGGGGGCCTGAAATGGGAAATCCAAACACATTGTTTACTAAAATTGTTTTATTTTATTTTATTTTTTAAAAAACATTTTTATTGATGTCAGAGAGGAAGGAAGAGAGAGAGAGAGAAACATCAATGATGAGAGAGAACCACTGATTGGCTGCCTCCTGCACACCCCACACTGGGGATCGAGCCCACGACTTGGGTATGTGCCCTGACCAGGAATTGAACTGTGACCTCATGGTTCATAGGTTGAAGCTCAACCATTGAGCCACAATGGCTGGGCTTTGCACAAGTTGTTTTAAGTGCAAGTCCCTTGATTATTTTTTTAAATCCTTAGCACGTGCAAGAAAGTGCAGCCATTTAGTGAATTTTTCTAAGTTAACCTGCAAGATATTTACAATCTTTAAAAAAATATTATTGTTAAAATAAAAGATTTTTTCAGCATCCCAAACAGTAGGTGGTAAATAGTAGCTCCAACTAGATCCAACTCTTATGGCCTTTCTAAAATCAACTGTGACAGAGCAGGGAGAGGTGCTGCTTCCCCTTGCCATCATTATGAAGATGTAATTCTGTTACAATTATTTAATCCCAGCGGCATTATTACACCTGTTCAGCAGTTTTTAACCATTCACTAAAATGATGTACAACTCCACTGTGATAAATCTCAGTGTGATTTTTTTAAATTAAAGTTTCTTTAAAAGTATTATGGATGGAGGCTGATGAATTTAAATAAATGTTTGGGGAAATGGCATAAATAATCTTATGAGTAATGTGTTGTCTCAGAATTTGCTGTTTCACATGTCTGAACTGTGCATAACCTTGAGACATGATTACAGAATTTTGAAAAATCACTTGCCATATAGATCAGATGAAAGGATAATGGATTCATAGAATGTCAGCACTGGAAGGGAGCCTAAAGAACATCTACTTCAGTGGCTCTTGAACCTTGGAGTGCATTTGGAGATTCACCTGCAGGGCTTGTTAAAACAGACTTCTGGGCCCCACCCTGAGAGGTTCTGATTCTCTGGGTATGAGTGGGGCTTGAAATTTTGCATTTCTTTCAAATTCCCAGGTAATGTTAATGCTGCTGGTCCAGGGACCCCACTTTGAGAATTAATCCAATTCACTTTATGAACAAGGAGGCCAAGGCCTGGAACCTGCTCTCAAACTCCTCTACCAATTGGGGGAACACAGCTAACCATATGTGCAAGGTTGGGGCATGGAGAAGACGGTGCCCCAGAGTCATGGTAACAAACAAAGCTTGGCAGTCTGGCAACAGCAGACATCTCCGAGTGATGAGAGAATGGAGTGCCAGGTATAATGACAGTGCACAGCAAAGGACCTAGAAACTTGAAGTCAGATACTGTTTGAAGTTGCAAGACAGTAAATGATCACCATGGTGGGGTGGGGTGGGGATTAGAAGTAACTCCTAGGAAGTTAAAGAGTATCTCAAATACAATGCTTACTCATTTCAGAAAACCACATCCTATCTACTTAGGAGCTCAAGACCAAGATCTGGAAGTCAACCTGTTTCCTCTTTTTCCTCATCTCCCACATCTAATCTATCAGCAATCCTGTCATTCCCCTCCAAAACATATCGCAAATCCATCCACTTCTCTATCTCCACAAGTACTTCCACATTAAGCCCCTGTAATGTCCTCTACTCTTGGTCCCCTATAATTCATTCCTCATCCTCCTGCAGCCAAAGTCTTCCTTTAAAAACAAATTCAATCATGCTGCTTTCATGTTAAAACCCTCCAATGGTTTTCCATTGCATCTAGAACACTATCCAGATCCGTTATCATGGTGTATAAGGCCCTACCTGATCTGGACTCTGCTTATCTCTCTGACTTCAACTCCTATCACTCACTGCCTTCTTAACTCCAGTCATAATCTTCATTCTGTTCCGAGAACATACCTGCATGAGGGCCTCTGCACTAACGATTCCTGCTTCCTTGAATGTTCTTCCCTAGATCTTCACCTGGCTGACTCCTTTTGAGCTAGAACTGAAGGAGAGGTTGAGGGGTATAAGGAGAACTTTAAAAAAAAACATTTATGAAATATGAAGAGTTATCTATAATAATAAAAGCATAATATGCTAATTAGACCAGATATCCTTCCGGACGAAGCCAGGGCTGCGAGGGGAGCCCAGGTCCTGGGTGCCAGAGGGAAGCTGGTGCCAGCAGTCAGGGGAAGGAAGTCCTACTCTTGCACGAATTTCGTGCATCGGGCCTCTAGTATTAATATATTATTCATCCCTTTATTGTTAGTAAGAATGTATATATATATATATAGGATTTTTTTCAAACTCACAGTATATTCAAGGACATATTTTTCATAAATATATTTATAAGAAAAATAGACCTATAAGGAAAATGTATTCATTGGCAGTTAGCATCTTGATATCTTCTTTTCTTGGTCAGTTGTTTGGGCTTGGTCAGAGTTGCTTCCTGTTCTCAGTGGGAGCTCTCTGCTCCTGAGTTTTCAAAAATTGCTGTAGAATATATTGTTATTGTAGTGTCTTGTTATACTTTTAATTCTTAAACTGCCTAATTCTCAGAGTCCTTGCAAATAACAGTACTAGTTTATGCATTGGTCACCCAAGACCCATATAAGTCAGGAACTTGATCAAAACTACTGAGCCAAATACTCTGGCTTAAGATTTGGGTTGGAAGGTGTGAACACAGAACACAGGGTTATTGCTTTACTGCCATTTTCAGGGTGCTGTTGAAGAGCCTGCTAGGATAGGAATGCAGTTGGCAGCATCACCCCTCAAATAGTCTAATTGAACACTCTGATACCACATTTAGAGCAACTGCCATTCTCATTGCCACTGCCCATGGGAAGAACCAAGTTCCTCCACTGTGAGTACTGTGGAAAAGGCATTTCAGATGGAGGTGTGAGCCACCCCAAAGAAGTGAGCAGCAAAAGTCCAAACTGATCCCAGATAGTACAAATGTGTTCAGTTCTAATGACAGTTTACATGCTCTTTACAACGTGGTTATAATGAGATCTTAAGTCATAGTTAATGTCCCATAATTAAAGTCCACTTTGGTTACATACGTCACAGACTATCTTCTCTGGCATTTTAAGGAAGAACTATCTAGAGTTTTGCTTAGTTCTCAGCAAAGGAAATAAAACCTTTTCCTTTAGAAATCCTGAACGTTTGCATGTTCCTATACTTAGATTTGCATGATTTGCAGTTTCCATCTGAGATAAACAGCTTGACCTGATTGATTAGGTTAGTCTAGTTTTGTGAAGCTTGCATGTCCTCTTTTTTTGGTTATTTCAGTATTTTGACCAATTTACTAGAGATGGGAAAGGAGAAATAAAAGAAAAAGAAAGTGAAACCTAAGATTTTGTTCTAATGTGTAAAGGCTGGTAAGAGGTTAGTGTGCATTTGTATGAATGTGGTTACATCTGTCTAAAGATGGGCATACCAAAGCAGCCTGAAGCGGAACAATGTATAAATGTGTGCACTGGTGATTATAAGAGAAAGAGAGAAACTGATTTCACAGGCATTATGGCTTTTTGTAAGGATTTGAGAAAAAGTGACTTGATCTTCCCTCAGTTACTTTTTTTTATGGGGGCGGGGTGAACAACTACTCTGATGGCATGACTTAGAGCATACAAAGACTAAAGAAGCCTACATCTAAGGAAGAGATTTTTAACCTGTGGTTTACAGGTCCCTTGGGGATGGTTTCCAAAATTGCTCTAGAATATATTGTTATTGTAGTGTCTTGTTATACTTTTAATTCTTAAACTGCCTAATTCTCAGAGTCCTTGACCCTTTCAAAATTGTACACTAAATCTTCAATGAATGTGAATAAGTGTGTTTTTCTGAGGAGCAGATGTATAACTTTTATCAGAGCCTCAAAGGAATCTAAGACTCATAAAGTCTAAGCCTCTCCCATGGAACCCAGTTTATGTAGTAACTGGATGACAGGATTGGGGCACCAGAGTCCAACAAAGTCACTGACAAGGAGCCTAGTTGGTTGAATGGATTTATTTGGGTGGACAGACTGACGGCAGTGGATTCCAGCATAACATGAAGATCTATTACTGGTTGCACCCTCTCCCTATGGCAGAGATTTATGAAGGCAGGTATAAGAGCTGGGCGTCTTTTCATTAAATTGAGGTGGGAAGAAGACCCATACACTGACTAAACAAACACTAGAAATATTAACTGAAGCAAAGCCTCCAACTGACCTCAGACAACAAAGTAGTCAGGGCAACCCAGAAGGTAGTATTTTGAGCCTAGGGCTTATTTTGCTCTCAAGAGACATAATAGCAAATAGAAACAAACCCTGCAAAAAATGTAACTGCCTCCTACCAAAGCAGATCAGCTGTGGACCCAGCACAGAAAGAACTGTAGGACTCAGAGCTATCTTCACAGTAACACTATCTTTTCACTTTTAATTTCACCAAATACCTATGGAACAGTTATTATTTAAAGGTACTTTTCACAGCTCTTGTGATAGGAAGATGAACAAGACATTCTTATTCTTTTTTTAAAAATATATTTTATTGATTTTTTTACAGAGAGGAAGGGAGAGAGATAGAGAGTTAGAAACATCGATGAGAGAGAAACATCGACCAGCTGCCTCCTGCACATCTCCCACTGGAGATGTGCCCGAAACCCAGGTACATGCTCTTGACCGGAATCGAACCTGGGACCTTTCAGTCCGCAGGCCAACGCTCTATCCACTGAGCCAAACCGGTTTTGGCGACATTCTTATTCTTGATTAAGAATAAAAGCAACAGAATTCCAAGAAAAAGACAATACAGGTGCACCTTGCTTTGTGCAATAGATGAGTCCCCAGAAAGCTGTGTTTAAAGAGAATGGTGATAGATCAAAGTTTATGTCAAATGCTATAGGAAGATGAGGAAGCTTGAGGCTAATTCTCTGGTAAGAAAGAAATCCTTTTTTTGTAAAGCTAATAATGACACACTTTTGTCTATGTTGTAAATATAGACTGCCATAGATGTGATTTTCTTAAGTCATGGAATACCCATACTCATAATATGTGCATATATATGCAGAGAGATCCATCACGATATCCTTAACATTAATTTTCATGTAATTTAAGGACTTGCACTTTCTACTTTGTGAATCTTTCTGTCCTGTAAAGGAAACGAGTTCACTCAACTACACACTATCAAGCAGACAGGTAATCAATCAGTGATCACACATATCAGTTCCAGCTGAGCTCCCGTCTATTGCTGAGATGGTTACAATAACCTCTAACTGTTCCAAGTAAGTAGAAATGGCCTCTTAGTCGTTTACACCAAAGGTTCGGACAAGGAGGCTCAACCCGTCAGTGGCAGTAGCATTAGTTTTTTTTTCCAAATATGTCTTTGTCAGCAGTATTTTTAAACATGGGCCCTATCCTGTACTATATTTTATTGCTAAAAGCATCTTCATTCTGTAGTTTCAGGGATAAAAGGCAATTTTTTAAATGTCATGACGGAAGGTAATTTTTCAAGGTTTTCATGACAGGACATAAAATTAAATTTTAAAATATCCAAAATAAGGCCTTGCTCATCAGGATTAGGACTTTTATCTGTGTTTCAGGGCATTTGGGCAAAACTTTCCCCCTACCAATATTGCTAAGTTGACTGAGGAAATATTTTCAGCTTTTACAGAAAATTTACAAACACATACACACATGCCTTTATTTAAAAGCTGTCATTAGCTGGCTTCCCTAGTTTTGCCTTTTGAGCAGTTCTCACATGAAAAGCTTATTATTATTTGGAATGCTGATTTCCACAATTCTGTGGGAGTGGGCTTCCAGTGGTTTAACCATGCCAGCTGAAGAGAGAGATACCTTGTTACTAGGGTATGGTCCCACAGAAGGGGATTTCTTCTTAGGTATGTGTCAGCAGCTACTAGTGGCAATTGGGTTGGGGTAGATATAATAGTAGAAGATGGATAATCTAGGGAGTACTTCCAGATTTTGGAGTGATAACATTGTCAAAGTCATGCTCTGCACAAGTATATGTGTATATGGTTGGGAGGAGGGGTTCTATAGATTTTTAAAATCTGGCACTCCACATGTTTTTCTTGGATTTTTACTATATTACATAGAAAACAAAGCAGAAAACATGGTTCCTTTCTCAAAGATTAGAGAGGCCAAATACTCAGGAAAGGCAGACTCCATGTGTCTTTGAGCTGTTACTTTATAAATGTTATATGTGAAAGCAGTAATAATAAAGGTACCTACATCACAGGGTTGTTTAGGGATCAAATGAGATAACACGTAAAGAGTTTAACAAGTGCCTGACACATAGTAAGTATTTACTAATACAGAAGTGGGCAAAAGCAGGTTTATAGTTGTGAGTATGGGGAACACAGATTTTATTCTTGTATTATTATTTATTAACTAGAGGCCTGGTGCATGAAATTCATACATGGGTAGGGTCCCTAGACCTGGTCGGCGATCAGGGATGATCGTGGCCTTCCAGCTGCCAGCCGGGGCCTCCCTTCCCCAGCTGCCAGCTGCCAGCTGGGGCCTTCCTTCCGCGCCGCCCCCTGGTGGTCAGCGCACATCATAGCGATCGATCAAATTCCCGGTCTCCCAGTTGAACTCCCGCAGGGACACTTTGCATATTAGCCATATATATATATATTGTATTGTTTATTTGTTATAACTGTAAACCTACTTTTGCCTACCCTTGTGGTATTTTTTAATAGGAAAAGCTTGAGATCACTTAAAAGCATGTAAGAGCAAATGAAAATTAGTATCAAAACAGAAATTTTTAAGAGATGTAAACAAAATATGTGAAGTGATTCAGAGAAGAAAATGCTGTTTGAGCCATAGTAGGAGACCAGAGTGGTTCCAGGGGATTGCAATGGGAGCTGTTTGGGAGACTTGCTTAGGATTCTTCTTCAGACATTTGGGGGTAAGATGATGAAGTCCTAGCTTAGGGTCCTGGATGTGAACAGGATTGATGAGAAAGAGCAGAAACATTCTTTAAATCAAAGAAGTTTCTTCCATAATTTGGAATGCAATTGTAAGAAAGAGGCAAATATATATTTTATAAAGGTTCTTTTTTCCAGGAACCCTAAGTATTTTCAATGACAAAACTGCTATGTTTCTCAAAGTAGGTCTAGTGGTATAAAGATAGAGTAGCAAATACTTACAGACACTTGTTTCTATCCCACTAATTTCCAACACAAAGCAGGAGAAATACAAATTTAAGGAATGCAAGGAAGTAATTCTATCACAAACATGGGTAGGTATCCTGCTAAGCATGGGCACTGGCTCTGAGCTTCCTGGCAGTCAATGCAAAAGGAAAACAAATCAGCCATGTAGTTTTTCCACCCCAGAGGGAACGAAGCAAACAAGCCAGCTCTTCAGAAGCAGGAACCCTTTTTCTGTCTTTAAAGTCAGAAAGTCTTAAAGAAGATCTATAATAATAAAAGCATAACATGCTAATTAGACCAGACAGCCAAATGACCTTCTGGACGTCATTCCGGACGTCCTTCTGGATGAAGCCTCCATGGCAGGGGCCGAGGCAGAATGGTTAGGGGCAACCAGGTAGGCAGGCATAGGGGTTGGGGCAATGAGGCAGGCAGGCAGAGTGGTTAGGGGCGATCGGGCCGGCAGGCGAGCAGTTAGGAGCCAGCGGTCCCGGATTGTGAGAGGGTGCAGGCCGGGCTGTGGGACTTCCCCTCCCCTGTGCACAAATTTCATGCACCAGGCCTCTAGTGTAATTATAACTAGCTTGCTCCAAGCTTCAGGAAAGGGGCACAAGCTTAAACTTCAGACTTTATTAAGCCATATTAAGCACTCTCTAAAAATTCACTCCTTACCTGAGTTCTCAAAGGGTTCATTTTGGGTAAAACAAATAAACACACATTATTAATTATGTATAAATCCTCAAACACATGCCTGTCTAACCCTAGATAGACATGAACAGTCTATTAACTCCCTTTCCCAGCTTTAATGAGTTATGGTCCTCATTTTTTAATTTCTGGAAGTGGGAAACAAGTCCATCAAGTGAAAGAGAACAGCTAGCAGGGAGGTTGCCCCTGCCTGGGGGAGTAAGGGGGGCCAGTGGGTTAGTGGCCAGGACTGAAGGGTCCCAGGCCTCTTAAAACCCACCAGGGCCTTTCTCCAGCTGCTTCCTTCATCCCAATGGAACCCTCTGGCAAATCCAAGTTTCCTTGGAGGAGTGGACTGTTTTCTCCCGTCTGCAGCCACTCCCCCAGGAAAGAGAGGGGGCCAGAGAGAGGGAGAGATGGGGGAAGAGGCGGGAGGAGGAGAGGGGGAGAAAGAGGCAGCTTTTGTCTTTACACCTCAGCCCACGTTGGGGTGGAGGTGGGGTGGCAGGACTGCGTTTTAGCAGCCTATGTGAGCAGCGCTCTGCCGTGGAAATCTAATTTGACAGAATAGGTAAATAAAATCAACTGTCATCAGCTCCCATTTATTTTACCGGACGAGGTCAATGATTTTCTCTTTTTTTTTTTAGCAGCAAATGTAACAGCTTATTGGAAACGGATTTTAGAACGACTGGATAAAGGCAGTTCTGGAAGTTAGTTTGGGTTTAAATGCCCAAATACTATCTATGCATATTCGCAAAAATGTCTCAGCGAAGACGAAGACAATACCTTAGCGAATACATTTGGGCGTCCTCGCTGGTTCTGGGAATTGGGGCCCTCCCAGAGAACTGGCCCCCTCCCCGCCGCCCCCTCCCGCCCCCTGGGTGCAGGGCTGGGATCGCACCTGGGGCCAGAAGGGGTGGGGGGGGGGAGGGGGGTCGGAGGGCGGCTCGCTTTCTCCTTTCCCCGGCTGCTTCGCTGCCTTCCTTTTGTTTGGTTGCCTTCTCTTTCCCCTTGGTTGTTGATTATTAGTATTTTCCTAGTTTTCCAAACTAATAAGTGCCACTATCAGGCAGTTGGAAGCTCTCGGAGGCTGCAGGCTTTGCGGCTCGGCCTTAATTGATATTGAACGAGCTGCTGGTAGACGGGAACAGGGCCGCTGCTGGATAATTTGCAGTTTAATCAGCGTTTGTAATGAGAGCGGCTGATTAGGGCTGTTGGAAATAAAAGAGAGTTACAAGGAACGTCTGTCAGAGTCCGGTGATAATTCAGGACTAATTGTGGTGATTAGCGCAAACTGGATGACTTTGGGCTTTGCTAATGCAAAGAGAAACGTGCAGGCTCCAGCCAGGGCCCCTCGGAGAACAGGCACTGGCTGCGCGCAACTTGGCAGAGCCGCTTTCCTACGCGGCGCCGACCGCGCGGGGACCGGCGGGGGGGGAGGGGGGGGAGGGCGCCCCCTTTACTGCAGCGGGTGGGGAGGCGGGGGGGGGGGGAACGGTAGGATCGGTGGCCCAGCGCTTTCAAGGGCCAGCCACGGCCGCGTGGACGCCTCTTGCTGCCCCCACCCCATTCCCTTCATCCCATTCTTTCCACCTGATGCCTCCCTCTAGCCGTCCTGGCTGCCGGTCACAGCCCCCACGTGGCCAAGGAGACACGTCCTGCTCTCTCCTTGACCCCCAACTCCCGCCTCCACCCACGCGCGCCCCTGGTGGGTGGGTGGGGGGGAGCGGGAGCATCCGAGTTGGCAGGGCGTTCCGGACTTGCCTCCCCTCCCCTGTCGCCTCATCTAGCTTCACCTTCTCCGGGTCCTCTAGGCCCTCGCCTGTCTCTCCGAGAGAGAGATTCTGCTCCTCCCTCCACCCCCCAAAACCGTTGTCCCCCCGCCCCCACCCCGTGTGTGTCCCGCAGCCGGTGCGACCCGGAGCAGCTGAACTTTCCAGTGCGCGGGGAGAAGAGAACCAGCGCTTTTAAAAGGCAGGAGTTCTCATTATTGAGGAGTTTCATAACTCTTTAATTCATTTTTAATGACGGCAATAAACACGGTAGTCATTTTGGAACAATGGCTAAAAATCATAGAGCCATTACTGTCCATTAAAACAGTGTTTACAGTTCAATGGAGGTTCACGTGCCCCGTAGTCATTCATATTAGCCGGAGGAGAGATTTATGGTTGGAAGAACGGTTCTCTTTTTCTTCTTTAGATAACAGAAAGCTTACGGAGCAAATTGTTTTGATTTTTTTTAAAAGTTCACTTGGCTTTTAATTGTGAATGGGGATTAAATAAGGAGCTGTAGTCTGGTACCTGATTTCTATTTGATCAATAAATCATCCAGTGCCTTTAAGTGCTTTATTCACTATCAAATTAAATGAAAAATACTTTAACCTGCGTCTCTGGTGTCAGCAGATAAAGCTAATAATATTTTCCGTTATGTTTCCATTTAGGCATTTAACACAGAAAAATCTACTAGGTCTTGCACTCTGTCTCTCTATTATAGACACCACAAATGTATCCCACAGATCTACAGACATAGGGAATTCTCCCCATAAAGGGAAAGCTTACTTGCTTCCAGTGAGAAAATCTAACTAGGATTTCTAATACTATACACCAGAATGTCAGTAACCGGCCACAACTAATAAGGCTACACTTTACCATCAAGGTGAGTCCGCAGGACTTCCGGCCCCAGGCCCAGGGGGCTGGCTCGGAAGGCTGTGTTACAGGCTTGAAATAACCTTTTACCTGAGTGTTTGCCCTTTTCTCTTTGATTCCCACTCTTAATACAACAATAAATCTAAACAATAGGCCCAACGGGACAAATCTCTAGTATTTTCCAGATTTTCCAGTTCCAGATTAGATATTATCTAAGATGATATATTTTCCACACAGACCTTCCCTGCCGTTGGAGGAGCTGGCTGGTCAGAAATACTCCTTCTACTACCTACCTAGAACCAAACCACAAGGACCGGATTTTATAGGATAACAGAATTAAATACTGTGTTTAGATACAAAACCATGTTATTTCACATGTTTCACACACACAATCATCCCCACACATTTCCCTTAGTGTATACATTTTGGAAAGAGGTTTTTTGTCTTGTTTTATTTATTCTTTAATGCTTGGGGTAACCAGACTCTGGTTTATAAAGAAAAATAATATTTTAATGCCATCGAGCGATATTTGCGAAGTTTAATTGCTAACTTAGCAGCTCGGTCACACCTCCCAACCCATTAGATGATGAAATCTCACCTGGTTAAGGACACACAGCACTGTGGCCTCAGTGGCGAATGCCTGATTATACAACCAAGCCGCTAATTTACCAAAACCCCCGACCAGGGAGGCCTGGATGGCCACCACTCACTGTATTCATTCGGCAGCTAAGAGAAGAAACCATATTCCCTGAGCCGCTTTCCAGCTACCGGCAGAATGAGAAATGTAAAATTAGTGGAGGTGTGTGCATGAAGGGAGCCGAGCAATTAGCAAGGCGCGGGCGCCCGCTGGCCCGGAGAGGTTCGGGGAGGGCGAGTGGGGAGGCCCAGGCTCCAGGGCAAAGGGCTCCCTTCCTCGCAGCCAGCGGTCTGCAGGCCTCAGCAGCGGCGAGGTCAACGCCTGTGCAGCAGCCCCCGCTGCAGCCGCGCCCAGTTAGGAACAATGCCGCTTCCTACCAGCTCTTGGCAACGTGCACCTTTCCGCGATTAGATACCCACCAGGGCTCCAGACTCGGGACGCGCCCCGGAGCGCACACACTTTGTCTTTCCGTTTCTCCCCAGTTTGGCTCGACAAAATCATGTTAAACGTCCAAACACTGCAAACGCAACAACCGGTAACGTTGCTACCAACTAGGACATCGATTTTGGAGGGAGGGGTCTGAAGCTGCTAAGACTTCCCTAGTCCCTCTGCCTAGTACACTCCATCTGCATTCTCTCCTCTTCCCCATCTCCCCAGCTCCTAGTGCAGTGCTGGGCGTGCGACCTGGTTCCCTCCGCCCAGGGTGGGGATGAACATAAACTGGATATTTACAACAGGAGTGTGCGCATGCACCTCTGCCTGCGAGGGCAGGTGTCTTTTTAGATTCTGTTAGATGCAAGTTGAATTACATGCATTTGTGCGGGTTCCAAAGCCATTTTGCAGCCGGGTTGTAGCTCTGAGATCGGATGGGGGTGCCAAGGAGAAAGTCCCTCTTCAGGGGCTTCACGGCTATTTTGACTTCCTTTTTCCAGCTCCAGGTGGCAAACCCAACCTTTCCCCCTCCCACCCTCCCTTAAAACCAACCAAACAGTTCACAAACCCTTATTTATTTGTTTGTCTGTGGTTATTGCCCATGTTATTAATTGCACCCGGGCCTTCCTTGCTCTTTGAGAGAGCAGCGGTATAAATTGGCTCTAATAAATATTAGCCGCTAGATTAGGCGAGGTGAAGCTGGCACCGCGCTCTATTTTCGACCTGTAGCCTCTGCGAAGCCGCCAGTTCTGCGCCAGATTAGCCCCATCCATCCAGTGTCAATGGTTGTCTTGTTGAGAAAATCAGTGAGTAAACAGGGCTGACAGAGAGGGGGCCCAGCTGATTACTCATACAAATAGACTGCAAACTCCTTCAGGAGAAGCTGTTTCCAGAGATGGGTTTCTCGCATTGACAAGGCTGCTTCTCCCAGGATCCTGTGTCCTGCTGTTCCCACTTTGTCCTCCATCAATCACACAATTGTGTCCGGGATGTTTTATAGAGTCACTTAATATCCCTGCCTTCATCTCTATTCACTTAGAGAATCATCTGCCATCAGGGCTAAAGGCTTTCTGCAGGACGGGATTGGCGACACCCGGGCAACAATAGCTCTGGTGGAAGCAGGACCCCGAGCCCTTTCTGATGCTAATAGAGGAGCCCCAGGACGTTCCAGTGCCAGGCGGCCTTTATTGAAACCGGCCATTAGCCCTTTGTCCACTGCATTAAATTATCCCCTGGGCTGGTCCATGATAGGGGTGTGGAGGCCACAATAAGTTTCCTTTAAAAATTATTTATTTTCCCCTAAAATGGTCTCTGGATTTGAGAATTTCTTATAACACAAGTCATGCATAAATGCGGGCGCTCTCTCTCTTCTTTATAAAAAGGGGAAAATATTTTCAGGCTCAAGTGCATAGAGTGATTTTGGCCTTTATTCACTTGCTCCTATTATTTGCAGTCCTCTGCCCCAGCATGACACCCCTCCCCCAACTCAACTCTCTGCTTTCAGCCCACCTATCCAATCCAGATAGGGAAATATTAAGTGAAATTTAGTTTTAGTCTAAACTCACAGCATCTTCTAAGCAGAAAATTTCTACAAATAAGAGGCCAGCTGGATACAAAATCACATTTTACGGGGGAATTTTAAAGACAGAAGAAAGAATTACAAGGTATCACTCTTTAAGTGGCTCATCTACAAATTAGATTGCTACACAATTAATCAGAAAGTTAATTAATGAGCAAGTTACTAATTAGGACATTTAAAACCAGTGTGTTTATAGTGCCTTAGTTAAAAAAAAAAAATCCCTGTAGTTAATTGGCCCACACACTGATCTCATAACTGGTAGTGGAGGTTAAAATATCACAGATGTATTATTTATTATGTATAGGTTCTAATTATGTCATCACTGCATTCCATACTCCGTAACTGTCAGAATCTTACAGTTAATTGAAAAGGCTGGCATTAGGAAAGTACAATCAGATTAGTATATGAAAACCACTAGGTATATCTGCAGGTTTGAGAGTACTTGCATTTACTTTTTTCCTGGTTAGGGACTTCAGGAAGGGTAGTTACTTACCTTTTCTCACTGGTTACCGGGAGTTCAAGCTTTCAGATCCGCCTTTTAATAAACTTTCATAGAATTTAGGGCTCACTTTGGAGAATTAGCTTAGGGCTGAAAATTGAGGGGCAGAATTAGGTTTTAGACCCTTCACTGAAGTGGAGCAATATGCCCAAAGAAGCAACATCTTTTTTTTTTTAACCACACATTTAATACTATAGTTTACATTACAACATGGGTCTCCACTGAGAATTTTGAGAACATTTGCAAAGGACAAATGTCAATAATTTCATTAAAAATCAAGGACATGATTAGGTGACCTGGACATTCCCTCTGTTTGTTGCATTTTCCACCCGGCTAGTCCCTGGGGCATTTGCCCCCCTGAAAGGCCAGCGGCCTCTAAGCCCTCTTTCCCTTCCCAATTTCTGTGGCCACCTGAAATCCAGGCCCTTTGCTATGCTTTGGAAGGGAAGGCAAGTTTTAAAGCTGCTCCAGTCTTAAGGAGTAGAAGACCCACATCCATCCCTTTCCACTGTGTCAATCAAAGCCCTAGACCAGTGGTCGGCAAACTCATTAGTCAACAGAGCCAAATATCAACAGTACAACGATTGAAATTTCTTTTGAGAGCCAAATTTTTTAAACTTAAACTATATAGGTAGGTACATTGTTATTAACTTAATTAGGGTACTCCTAAGGCTTAGGAAGAGCCACACTCAAGGGGCCAAAAGGCCGCATGTGGCTCGAGAGCCGCAGTTTGCCCACCATGGCCCTAAACCAACCAGGCCCCTCTGCTGAGCCTACTGGGAGGGTCTGCCCTTGCTCAAGGCTATCCTCCACTCCCCAACAGTGATCTTCTCTGGAGAGTGGACAGGGGTGAGGAGCTTAGTAGAATGGAGAAGGGAGGGGGGGGGGGGGGCTGCCCTAGAAAATATACTTTTTTCCCAGGCCTTGGGTTTTCCACATTCATCTCTCTTTGGAGTGGGTACCACCTAATTAACAAGTTGCAAGGTGTTCTAGGTTCTTCAAAGGGAGAAAGGAGGACTCTGAAGCCAAAGAGGAACTCAGATATAAGCTTTCCAGAGGGAAGTCATGCCCCATAAACAATCAGCTTTGATCTTTAGCCACAGGGGAAGGTGGCAGCATACACACACACACACACACACACACACACATACACTCAGGTTACCCCAGCGAGGAGAACACACATAGGTAATTTTAATGAAAGAGGATCCTGTACCACATTATTAGCAATAAATCTACACCATTCTTTGTTGGTTAAAATCATTATGATCATCATCGCTATCATTACTGAACTCATTATTCTTGTGTTACTATCAGAGTAGATTTATGATAATACCCACCATTACGCCTGAGTTAAAGAAGGTGTAAAGGTTTGATTAATAGCTGCTTTCATGTTTTAATACTCGACATTTTCTCACATTTTTTTCTAAATAAGGACCATGATAATTACAGACTGTAATTACTGCTTTTGTTAGGAGTGTTTAATTAGCCACATATGCATTGTTCTTTAAGAAAAAAGAAAGAAAGACAGGGTTTGGGAGCAGGGCCCCAAGTCCAGACTGGACTGAATTTGATCAGATCACTGCTGGGTGCTTTGACAAACTGAGAGATAGGTTTGCAGCTCTGCCCCCATGCTACCTGCCCTGAGTACTGTTTTGAATCAAACTGTGTAAAGTTGGAAATGAAATATTCAGAAAGGTTTACAAGGAGGGGTGGTTGCATGCAGATATCTGGGATTTGTTCCTCAAGGGGCAACTCTATTACAATAGTAACGCCTCCAGATTGCCTGCCCAGCCTCAGGTTATGTGGGGCAGATCTGTGTGCTTTCGGGCATAAGGGCATAAAACTGCCGGAGCCATGTCTCCTCCCGCCCAGCAGACGCCTGGCCTGTGACCGGCCCCACATCAGTCATCCTCCGGAGCTGAATTAGCCCGGGAGCATCCCCGGCCTCTGGGCGCCCAGACTATCTGTCCCTTAAAGGTTACACGCTGCCGTGCCTCGCTTTGTCTTCCTAGTGCCCTTTCCTGGCAAAAATGGAGACATCACATCCTTGCCCAGCCCCGGCTCAGTATTTATGAAGGTTTTCTGACAAATAGGCAGGCTTGCCACGCATGGGTGACTGCCTTCATTCCGCACTTGGCTTGTTTACATAGGACCAGCACCATTTCCACGGATTAAACAAATCACAGGGAGAAGGAGACATTTATAACCCGCCAACGAGGCCACAAGGCAGTTGGGGAAAAAAATGTGCTAGTGAATGTGTGTATGCGCGACTGTGCGAAGGGAAAACGAATGCCCTGTCCGCGAGGCTGACCTTCGGGAGAGGGTGATCCCAGCGACGCGTGTGTTTGTGCCCACATGTGAGGCACGCGCGCAGAGGGGTCGCATGGATTTGCGTGTCAGCGAAACTTTCGGTTAGACTGACATGAGATTACCCGGGTTTTACTCATCGCGAGGACGCACACAAAGGGGCCAGGGAGCACAGGCACGCGTTCCCCATCCAGAGCGTGTGTGTTTGTTTGTGTGCGCGCGTGCATGTGACTACCCACCCTCGCTGGACCTCCACCCAGCAGTTAACCCTTGGCAGGAGGGCGGGAAAGAGAGGGACTCCGAGTGAGCTCACTTCTGATCTGCAGCGGGCTTGGGTTTTACACCCACCTGGGCTGGGCTTGCTCAGGCCTGGCTGGTGGGGGCGGTCCCGAGTGTGTGTGTGTGTGTGTGTGTGTGTGCGCGCGCGCGCATGGACGAGTGTGTCTGCGTGGTTGTGGGTGTGTAAAAGAGTGTGCGTCTGTATGTGGCGTGTGCACGTACGATGAAGTGTGTATGTGGCGTGTGCGGGGATGATGTGAGTGTGCATGGGTGTAGTGTGTTCGTCCGTGTGCACGTGTACGTGTGTGGGCCTGTGTGCAAGTGCGCGCGCCCATGTGTATACACTTCCAGAAATCAGGTCATTTTTAGGACGATCTTCACCTCACCCGGAAGTATTCGCTGACCCCTTCACCCAATTAAATAAAACAAAGCCCAGGGGCCGAGCCGGCCTCCGACGGCTCCGCGCCGGCGGAGTTGAACACCGGGTGGAAGTCGGCTTCGGCTGCCGGCGGCGCGGAGGCTGCGGCGGCCCAGGCAGGGGCTCGCTCCCGGGCACCCACCGCCTCCTCGCGCCGCCGCGGCGCCGCAGGCACGGCCCAGGGCTAGCCTGACACCACGCACCCGCCCCGGCCGCGGGAGGAGGAAATTCCCTACAAAATAGCAATGGTTCCGAGAAAAGGATCACAACAAAATATTGAATAAATTCCCTTTTAATTTATTTGATCATTCCACATTACGGGGCTATGAATTGCTCAAATTTGATAACAAGTACTCAATTCAACTCATTATGTAAGTTAAATTAGACTTCGATAAAATTTCAGTGGCGCGCAGTGGTTCCTCGAATGAAATGTAATTTGTGCAAGAATTTGTTGTATCTGTCACAAATATTTCCAATTAGCGACCGTAATTATTTGATAGTTTCTGCAATTATGGCTTAAACGGGTGAATTTGGGACTGTGGAGGACCCTAATTGGCCTAAATTTGATATTTTGCATATTTGCATAATGAGGAAATTGGTAGAAAATTGTGTTCATTCATTTGTGAAAAATCCTATGAATTTTATGAATTTGAAAGCTCTGTTTGTGCAGACTGTGACTTTGCCTGCTGATCCCTGAGGAGCAGACGCTCAACGCCTGAATGGGCAGCGCGCCAACTTCGTTGCTCCAGTCCGGTGGGGGGGAGAAGAGGAGGAGGAGGAGGAGGAGGACGAAGGGGTGGGCTCCAGTTACCGGTGGGCGGAGGCGCGACCTTAGCGCATGCTCCAATGCGGGCTCCGCAGCGGGTAGAGGCCCCCCGACTCACCAGGGAGATGTGGGGATGGGTGGGATGGGGGTCGGTGGGGGAAGTTACGCGGGGTGTTATACCAGCCTGGTTACAGGCAGCTGCTCTGTAGTATAACGTGTGGGGGTGGGGGGTGGGGGTGTAAGTGTGTGTGTGTGTGTGTGTGTGTGTGTGTGCGCGCGCGCGCGCGCGTACTTGCTCTCAATGAGAAATGTACCCAATCCGCTAGGTGGAAGGGGTAATTGTGGAGGGGTGAGGTCTTGAGATGATGGTAACTGTGCACTTGTTTAAGTTAAATTGCCAAAGCTTCTCCTCTCAGTAAAAATGTTTGATCTATGGCGCTGTCAATTTAAAGTGTTTAAAGAGAAGCAAAAGCATAGATTTTAAGCTGCTTTGCCCAGCACCCATTCATCATGCATCAGGGATTTTAAAGTTTCATGGTTGCTGTGGTTTAACATCTCAACTCTCTGACACAAGAATCTGGATGGAGGAAATAACTCTGCAGTCAGAGGCTTATGACTAAAGGAAAAAGATCATGGCCAAAAAATGCACAAAAATGCTCATTTCTGTTAATGCAAAGAGAGGGTGGTTTTTTTTTAGGGGACAGGATATGTCAGTAATTGTAAGTAGAATTGAAACCACTTTTAACCAAAAATTATTAAAACAATGCCACCATTTTTTTTTTTTTTTTGCAGGAGGGAAATATGAGACACCATTTAAAAAGAGAATTAAAACAGAACCCCATAATACTCCATCTCCTTTGTAATAAGTAATGGTTTTCCCTCCAAGTGTTTTGTTGCAAATACCCTGCATTTTTAATCAAAACCCATAAAAAATGTCATCCTTTACGTTTCTTGAATGTAACAGTTTAGATACTCCCTTAATTTCTATAGATCTTGATGCATAAAACTGCCCCAAACAGACTCATAGTGGAGAACATGATATCCAGCTTTGCAGTTAAGTGCTCTGTAAAACTGCTCTACTTGTGAACATTACTTTTGCTGGGAAGGACTTTCTTATCTACATGGAAGTGGGTAATGTGAGTATCTAACAGGCTATAAATGCTTAAGTGCTTTGTTTCACAGTGCATTTTCAGTAAAGGTCAAAATAAATTCATCTTCCTTTAATGCAATATTTATGTTTGTTCAGAGTTTGGAATAAAATCACCATCAAAAACCCATATGAAAAAAAACTGAATATGAGAAAATGGGAGCTGTGTTTTTGGCTTGGTTTTTCATGGATGGAAAGCTATCATTTGGGGATGGAAACAAACCAATTAGCTACTTAAAATCTAATTGGAACAATGCAAAAAATATTATTTTACTAATATTTAAGAGGAATTAAACAGGCCCTTTTCAATTTTAATTTAAATATTCTTAGAAATAGATGATGTTAGTGTTCAGTGATCAGAAAATAGGGCTAATAATATCCTTGCTCACCTCCCGGGTTTTAGTAAAAGATTAACAAGAATATTCCTTATTAAGTCTCCTATGTTGTATTATTGTTGATATCATCATCATCATCATCATCATCATCATGTCATAGTATTGCTGTGACATTATTCAGCTAAAATGTAAATAAGAATCTTGAGGACAAGATTGAAAATTAGCTCAGACCTCCTTTGATGACAGTGTGGAAAGGAGCAGGTCATTCACCTTTCCTTTTAGCTTGATCAGTGATCACCAAGAGTGGAGTCATTGTCAAATACAATGGATAATGGTTTGTTCCCTTCTTTATTTAACAATACATTGTGCTAAATTTGGGGATTATAGATATTATTTATTTAACTTGTTCAAGAGGTCATGAAGCACCACTTAGATGCTAAAATCAAAGGCCGCCTCTGGTCATTAGGGTGAATAAGGAACACAAAAGAATATCAAATCGAAGATGCAGAATTTGCTTCAAGCTTAGATCCAAGACACAGTATTAATATTTTCACTGTTTTGTGGGTTCATTTCTAAAAAGAAAATTAATCAAAGGAGATTTTGGTGTCAATGTTATATTTATGTCTTTTAAAGAATGTGAATATGTACTTATAAGTGGCTATGCTTATGAACACGATAGTATCCCCACTGTAGAAGCTTGTTCAGGATGGTTATAGTCTAGAACAGCAGTCGTCAGCCGGTGGTCCGTGGACCACTGGTGGTCTGTGAGGTCTGAAAGGTTGGCAACCACTGGTCTAGAATGTTAATCATCTTGCTGTCCACATGACCTAAACCTCCACAATAAAAATGGTTATGAAAATTGGGATTGAAAAAATAAATGACCACTCAAGTTCTTTCAGGCCAAAACCATTTTTTTCTGTTCTCTTCCCTTCCCCAGCACCCTGCCCAGGAAATACTCCCTGCCATCATTCTGCATAGTTCAGGATCAATTCGTAAAGTTTAGGGGTGAAAATATAATTGTTTTCCAAGTATTAGATCTGATTAAATCCATAAAGAAGAAGATTCAGTGGTTTAGGAAAAGGCTGCCCTCCTATGTCCAATCCCTCATCCCATGATCAAGTGTGGACCTTAGTTTACTGGAGAAAGTCAAGGTACCTGCAGTTTGTAGGCTTGTCTCAGGCAGAGGAGGAGAAGCCAAAGGGAGCAAAACTACAGCAATCCCACCATGGGAACCTGGCTCGTGGCCCTTACCCTGAGCATGTTGGGTCAAAACATTCATTTACCAGCTCCCCCTCACAGCTCTCTAATTCCCAGTCAAATGTGTGCTCAGAACAAGCATGCATACTATAAAAGCTGCTGAAAAATGGTGAAATAAATACTCCTAACCTGGTTTATCCACAGACTGTTTTTTGCAATTTTGATTTTAATAGATTATTCTTCTATATTTTTTTCATTGCATCTATTTCTCCCTCTCCTTTCCTACCACCAGCCACTCTATCCAGGCCATCAGTATTTCTCACTTGGACTATTGCAGTACCCTCCTAACTGGCCTCTCTGGCTCCAGTTTCTTCCCCAGCCTGTAGACACTGACCACTGGAGGTCCCCTAAGAACAACAGCTGGGACCCCGCCTGATTGTTGTACAGTAAAGCCCACCTGTCAAAAAGCCCCACCTTGTACACAGCACTTACCATTGTAGTGCTTTCCTTATTTATTTATGTATTTATTTATTTTAGTGCCTCACTTTTAAATGTAATTAGACAACCAAAGCCCATTAGACATTTGAGAAAAGCTGCTAATGGAACAAATAGAGCTTGAAACAAACACACCAAATAAGAAGAAACTCAGAGAGCCCTAGCTGGTTTGGCTCAGTGGATAGAGTGTCGGCCTGTGGACCAAAGTCTGGGGTTCAATTCCAGTCAAGGGCATGTACCTTGGTTGCAGGCTCCTCCCTGGCCTGGGCCCTGGTCAGGGATCATGCAGGAGGCAACCAATGGATGAATGTCTCGCACATCAATGCTTCTCTCTGTCTTTCGCTCTCTCTTCCACTCTCCCTTTAAAAAAAAATTCAGTGGAAAAATATCCTTGGGTGAAGATTAACAACAAAAAGAAGAAGAAGAAACTCAGAGAAAACAGGTCTGAGCATAAGCAACTTAAAACAAAACAAACAAACAAACAAACCACAATTATTAGGAGTTATAAGACAATGCTGAAGCCACAAAACAGAACAGTAGGACATTAAAAAGAGAATGTTCAGAGAATGAGAAAAAATGCTGGGAGCTTCCAAGAATAAGAGCAGAAATAAAAGATACAAAAGAAAGGCTGTAATACAAAGTTGAGGAAATCACCATGAAAGTAGATAAAAAGAGATGAAGACAAGAAAGAAAAGAAAATCAGAACAATCAACTAATCAGAATTCTAAAAGTAGATAAAAGAGAAAAATGAAAGTGATCAAATAAATGATACAAGAAAATTTCCTAGAGTAGAAGGGCATATGTTTTCAGATTGAAGCTGGAGAAGCATGAATTTAAAAAGACTTTTCAGCAAGGCATGTCATAAGCTAAAAGAGTGGAAGTAATTGCCTTTGGGGAACAGGATCAAGGGCGTGAGGCATGGGGCTGGGGACTGCTAGTTGTCATTATAAGTTTTGTTGTACAATTTGATATTTTATACAGTTACCTATACTACATCGATAGAACTAAAATGCAAATTATATATATATATATATATATATATATATATATATATATATATATGTAATTAACTATACTACTCAGAAGGAAACAGTCACAACATTGGGAAAGGAAAGCAAATATCAGGACTTGCTTAGAAATATACCTGGCATATGGAACCATCGGCAGTCTAGATCCCATAAGATTTTTACTCATGTTTTCTCTCAACTCAAATAACTGCAGTTTGGCTTGAATAGGAGTGTAAGGTCCGAGTGCTCACTCCCAAAACATGACCAGTTGGTACTAATTTGAATTGTGATACTTAAAACCTGGGTTTGAGTCAGATCTGCCACTGATGACTGGGTGACCTCAGGCATGTCCCTAATCTCTCTGGACCTTATATATACAATTAATAGTTGGCCAAGATCAGAAATCACACATTGGCAAATGAGAATCTAAATCTGGTCCTCAGATATATTAGGGCCTCATGGTGTTTTGAAACATCAAAAAAATTGAGATATATCTGTCTTTTGTTTAAAACTCAGCACATCCCTGAAACAGTGAACCTGCATTCCTTCCTGGCAACAACTCACTGGGACTGATGGGGCAGGTACTGTCCAGGTGGCCACAGGCCCCTTGCTGTCTATCACCTGCTGAGCCCCACTAGATACTGAGTTTGAGAACCCTGGGCTAGATGTCTATTTAGGTCCCTTCAAAGTCTAGCATTTCATTCCTTCATTTGCTCATTTGTTCATTTAATGAACTTTCACTGAACACTTTCTATATGCTACTATGTTAGTCACTGAGGACACAAAGGTGAATAAGACAGAATACTTGCCCTCAATAAGTTGATAATATCTGAGGAGTGCTTAAAAATATTTACAACACTGAATATTTGTCAAAAGAGGTTAGTACCATGATCAGTAGGGTCTCAGATGATGGATCATTTCAAGGGAGAGATACCAGGAAACTTCATAGAAGCTGCTAATATTTGAGCTGGTTCTTGGAATGCATTAGGTGGGCAAAGTGGATAGTCCAGGTCTTGCGTATAAACAGAACATGGACTAGCCCATCATTCCTAGTGGTGAGAAGAAAGCTAGGGATAAAATACCATGTAATGGTGTGTCAATGCCCTCCAATCGAAGACCACCAGGAACAAATGGGTTTGTTCACATAATGCAATGAGAGAGAACATGCACCGTGGTGAACCATGAGGCATCTCAGTAAGAGGGGTTAGAAAAGACTTGTGAAAGGATTGGATTTGTGTTCAGTGACTTGGGGGAGGGTTTGAGGAAATGGGGCCTGGCTTGCATTGTATACTAACAGGAAATGGGGTAAACCTTTCACTTGGTATCTTAATATATCTAGAAGATGAGATGAGGGTAGCCAGACTATAGCTATAATCAACAGTCACTACTATTAGCCGGATATGGGAATGTTTGGTCATTTTTGTAGTTTGGACAATGTTCTTGTTATTATTTTTGTTCAGACAAGATTATGGGGAGGCTTTGTTCTCTTTAGATCCATCACAGAGTGGCCCTGTCTGGTGCTGGCACTCTGTGAAATTGTTTACATTCAACAGGATTACCAAGGCCTGGCTGTGAGTGCCAGGCCAGCTTCTGACGTCAGAGGCAGCTTTTCTTTTTCTCAGCTTTTAGTGTTTCTGAGAGCTTCAGAGGCTGAAAGCCCTCTCTCAATTTCTCTCTAATTCTCTGTTTGAATTCACATTATGTTCAAGCAGACATATTTGTCCAATACTGAAGGACTGTGCTTAGCAGCTCTGTATTGCTCCTCTTCTTGGAAAACATGCCTGGTCACTTCTGACCCTGTCCTGTACCAGGCCTTCATGACCTGGGATCACGAAGCTAGACCTAATCAGACCCGTTCTGCTCATTTTCATTGATGGAGATAAACAACTCCTTTCTGTAGAAACACAGGGCTTCCATCTTGTTCCTAGCCCACTTAAGAGCATTTTTTTATACAAAAAAGTTCACATTTAATATCAATTCGTGAATTCAAGGCTCTCAGAGATGTCTATGTTAAGCAGTCTCTGCCCCTTTCCTCCCTTCCTCCTCCAGAGAGCAAGCTCCTAGTCACGACCAGGGTCCTTGGCAGTCCAGCCCCAGCCTACTTCTCCCATCAGTGTCACCTCCCACCAGACTATACGCCACCCCCGACACCCAGGAACTTCCCCAGCCAGATGCCACAGCTCCACTCTTCCCTCTGCTTAGTCTGGTTAGAGTTCATTTTTGCAGCAGAAGTTTTCACATGTCTAGGACTGCATATGTCTTGTTGGGTTTGGATTTTGATCTGTCTTGTTTACGGAAGGTATTATGTCTTGGCATCCCCAGTGCTTAGCACATAGTACTTGCTTCAAAAATGTATAAAAGAAAGTGTGTGTGTGTGTGTGTGTGTGTGTGTGTGTGTGTGTATCTCATTCTACTGTGGTAGCCCTCAGCCCGGGTTAAAGCACACTCACTCCCAGGGTGGCCTATTTTCACTTTCAACAGTTTCATAGGAAAAAGTTCTTCCTGTATCAATCCTAGATTTGTCTCTCTCCCTAATCTAAGTCCCTTCAAGCATTTAAAGTCAACAGTCATGTGCTTCCAGTCCTCTCTTCCTGGGGAAGACACTAAGTGTTTTCCCTATCCTGGTCATTCCTCCAGACACATCCCAGTTTGTCTACATCCTTCTTAAAACATGAGGTCCAGAACTGAGCAGGATTACCTTGGTCTGAGTAGTTCAGGGTAAAGGAGAACCATTAGCTTCTTTATTTTAGCCTAAGATCCCATTAGATTATTTGGTCCCGTTGCCAATAAGTTTACAGTCAATTCAAACCCTTTGTCTTTTAGGATTTTAATCTATTTATAAGTGGTGTGGCTAATTCAGGCCTCTCTCATCTTAACTTGCACAATTGATTTTTTTGGACCCATGGATAGAAACTTGCTTTCATACCAGTTATGTTTCATCTTGTTATATTTAGCCCACTGCCTCATTTTTGGCAAGGACTTGTTGCATCCCAGTTCTCAACCTGATTGGCATTGTCTGCAAGTTTGTTTATCATGCCCTCTCTATCATCTTCCAAGTTGACATAAATGCTAAACAGGACTGGGTTATGGTCAAAGCCCTGTGGCTAACTAGCCCTACCCCCCTGCCCTCCCTCTGTATTTCCTTTCTTTCTCTCTTACACTCTTTCCTATCTGTCTTGTTCCGAAACAGCTTCTCCACAGGGCTTACTAGTAACACTACCAACTCCCTTCAAGATGACATGCATCCAAATCAGCACCCTTTCAGGACAGTCATTTAACTGGTCACAAGTCCACCTAATGGTCCTGACATCACACCCATTGTTGTTTCTTGTCCACAGGCTACAATAAAAGACAATCCTTTCCTAATTTCAGATTTATTAGGCCTATCACATTTCTGTCCAAAAAAAAAAAAAAGTGGTTTTGTTTGTTGCAATTTGTCCTGGAGACCTAGAGGCGAGTTTCTTCTAGGATCTGAAAACCCAGCCCTTCAGTGCTCTGTTGTAGATCCTTCTTTGGAACAAGCAAAGTCTTTTCTCTTTTGACAACCCACTAACATGTACACATTTCCTGGCTTGCAAAACATGGAAAGGAAAATATTGGTATCCATTGAATATGAAAACATGGTAGTTCTATAGTGGCTTTTTGTTAAAGGTTGTGTTTTGTTTTTAAAAAGGAAGTCTAATTTAAACTGGAGACTCTATAAATTTAAGGCACCTCATGGGGAACACACCAAGAGCAGATTGAAGACACTGAATATAGTTCAGTGAAGATCTCAGGCTCTCTAAACCTGCCCGGAGTTGCTTTGAGGTTTCTCTTCTTCCCTCCATTTGTACCTGCTGTAACTAAGCTTTGAGGAGGTTACTGAACACCTTGGTGAAATGGATGGTCTAGGTCAGGAAGTAGGGCCAAGGCCTGAGGACTGTAACTGATTCTGATCAATAATCTTAAATCAGCCTTTCCCTCATTGGAATATACTTTAGGATATTTAAAATCTGAGCCTGAAGATACTATTCTAACCAACTCCTATATCAATGTGTAGAATAAATGACAATAAACTAGCTAAGAGAATTTGATCCTCCTCCCCTGCTCCCAAAAGCCCTCATGGGTTACTGTTCAATAGTATTCGCTCTTCTAGAAAAAAATACCCAATAAATTCTAACCTTAACAATAGAGGTAAAGACTATGCTGAAACGGAAAAGCCTTGTAGAACTTGGGTTCAGCAAAAAGGCCCGAAGTACTTCTTTCAAAGTCAGTTTCATTATCACTTCCCATAAGAAACCTTTACAGTATTCTCTTCAGGCTGGGTTGGGCCCCAGGAGATCCTGGGCACATCTCTGTCACTGCCTTTATCACAACCTTTGTATATATTGGTTTGCCCACACTACACCTTGATTTCTTCAAAGGACAGGAGCTGTCTTATTCATTCTGGTGCCCCTAATGCCTAGCACTGTGCCTGTCATGAAGCAGCGGTTCAGAAAATATTTACTAAGCTTAATGGAGCAATTTCTCAAGTCTTTTAAGTTCATAATGTCCACTGTACATTTTGTTCAACTTGCCCTCTCCCTTAATTTTAAAAGGCCATAAGAAATTTAATACAATATTTCAGATTCATGAACACTTTGCTCATTATATTAGTCTTGTTAAAGGAGTACATTATTTTTGAAATCTTGTTAGAAGAGAGCTCTTTGTAGCTGTAGAAAGTTCCCATAGATTGCTGTAGCTTGAGAGGACAGGGGACACCTCATACCTTCTGCTTTCTTAGAATTCCAGAATGTTAGTGAGGAGCAACAACTGGAGACATCACCTGATCGAACCCCCCAGCTTGAGGACAAAAAAACTCAAGATTGGAGAAGTAGAAGGAATTTTCCAAAGACACATAGTGAGTAAGTAGTAGAGACAGGACTAGAACTTCAGTACTATGAACCTAATGCTCTTCTCATGACCTTTCCTCTGCCTCCCACCCCCATCCCATGAGATCTGCTCCTTGGATTTTTGGCCTCTCCATCTCCTTCAGGTAAACCATGTTCCCTTGCTTAGGCCAGTGGCTAAGTATCCAGACATGGGGTGGGGCTGGGGCAGGCTTCCTACAGAAGAGCAGCCTACACTGGTTATATAAAGGTGTGGGGCCTAGAGGGCAAAGAAGTGAGACTTATTGCTGACATCAGCTCCCCCTGGCAGCCACTAGTTCACTACGTGTGGTAATTGTGGCAACGTTGCGAAGGATGACTTACTATTATTCCTCCACATATGGTAGAGGAAACAGAGGCCCAGACATGGCAGGTGAGAGCAGTCTTGTTCAAAAGTAGAAAAGGTTGAGGCAATTGGTGCGATGAGGCTCTGATGGCCTGGAAGGAGTTAAGGTAAATGCTGCTTCAGGAAGCCACAGGCAGGTTGGGATGCCACAAGCACAAGGGACCCTGACTGACAGGGCTCTCCCAGGCCTTGGCACACTATCAGGGCAAGCAGCACAGGCAGGGGTCCTTTCCCTAAAGGACCAGCCACTAGTCCATGTCCTGGTCAGGCATGCATCAGCTTCAGGCTCTAGTCCTCGTGCAACATCTTCCATCAAAGGAAAGAAGCACCTTAGCACTCTTGCTTCCTGTGCAATGACACAGCCTTGGGGGAAGAAGGGGTGGGAAGTCCTCTAGGTGCAAGGACTGTCTCATTGGAGATTGAAGGCAGACATCATATAAAACCACCTTACAGAAGGCCCTTTTACAATATACTGTCTCCTGACCCAGGTGCCTGGGAAGAAGGCCAGACCTACCCAGGCCGTTTTTGAGGACAGAAAAGTCCAAGACTTCTTTAGTCTCCAACCTCCACTAGCCAGGTGAACTAAAGCAACTGCAGCCCAGAATCAACATTTGAAATTGCAGACTCTACGGTGGCAACATATTATATGTCCCAGAGTACAAGGAGAAAGGACAGCTTTTCAAAGTAACCCTATCTTCTTAGTGAGAGGGGGAGGGAGGTTGAAAGTCTAAATTTAAAATTTGTCACAAAAGCAATCACATCACTGAAATATTTAAATAATTCAGTCAGGCTTCTTCTCTTCCTATTATCTGAACATGATTTATTTATTTCTTTGGTAGTCAAATAAGAATAAATATCACCAGTAGGGGGAATAGATGTCTAAAAAACAAACTCAAAAATGTTTTTCTTATATGAAAATGGCTGTGCACAGTACTAAATGGTTTCCATATCAATATTTCTTTGTTTACGGTTTGCTTTAAATGCCACAAAGATCACACAAGAAAACAAAAACGTTAAACACATAAAATGCACTTTTAAAGGGCATTTGGCAATGGAGGTTTTTCAATAATAAATTTTAACATTCTAGGCTCATGTTTCACCTTGTTAAATAACACTGCAAACCCTTACTACAGAGCCAGGGCACAACCCAGGGCAAGTTAATACATAGGAAACAACCCCCCAAATATCACCAGGTGCTGAAGGTCCAAGTCTTGGGGGATAGCCCCCAAATTCTGTTTTGAAGTTAGAAAAATTGACTTGGTCTATATCAGTATGAGTAATCTGTGTAAATGTATAAACAGCTATTTACACATTACAGATTATGCAGGTAACTTAGTTTTTATTTTATGGAGAATTACTTGGATTAAGTTCTAATTTTAAAGTTTCTTTTAGTCCCCTTTTCCCTCTCACTTTCTGACATGCCATAGACCATGGCCACAGCCAAGCTCCTGCCCATGTCTTCAGGAAATCTGATAACATGCTGT